>NW_017100272.1:249541-292039 GCF_001263275.1 Habropoda laboriosa | reverse complement strand
AAGCCAGAAAGAGAGAGAGAGGCAAGAGATTTTATCGTCGGGGGCGAAAAATGAAGATCGATCAATTTTTACGGCGTTGCATTACCGTTAATTAGTAAACGCGTAGCGACGTTAATTATCCTACGGTAGAAGAGAACATCTCGCTCCTTTCATATCGACTTCTTACCGTACGTTACACGTCGAAAGCCACATTCGAACTCGTTAATAAATTTCCACCGTTGTAACGAGTCCGCTGCGCTTTATCAACGTCGACGAAAAAACGGGAAACGATCAATTTCTTAGAAACTCGGTGGGACGACCGACAAGGAAGGAGAATTAGCTAACGCACGGATTCACCAGAGAGAGGGAGAGTCAATCTTCGATCTCGTTCTCCTTCTAGTCAAACTTGATGAACGTACTATATAACCAGTTCCGCCACGCGAGTCTATGAACGATCGAAGAAGAAGAAGGAAGGAATAGGAGGAAGGAGGCGGACAATGAAGGAGGCGAAGAAGAATAGGGCAAAGGAAAGGATGAGTGCAGGCAACGTATAGTAAGCACCGCGACTACTTTGTCCGTCTGTATACGTTGAATCATCCGGTCGGTTTCCTTTCACGAGCCGATGGCAGCCGTTCCCGCATCAAGGCCTGTGGTCTCCTCCGAGCAAGCATAATGACTCAATCCGCGATCCACCTTGCCCCCACCCTCTCTTCTCTCGAGAACCACCAGGAAAGAGAGATCATCCTTTCTCTCTCTCTCCACCCCGCCTCTTTTACCCTTTCTCTTTCTCTCCCTCGAGCCGATATTATACGTCCGTTCCCTGCGAAACTTGGTGAGGCCGGGTCCTCTACTCTGAAGAACCTGCGGTTTCTCTCATCGTCGTCTCTCTCTTTCTCTCTCTAAGGACATTATCCGCCGTCTTTGTCACTGCTACGCTCCTTTTCATCGTCCCCAAAACCTCCTCGTTTCCTCTGAAATTTAACGTCCAACCGTTAGGTTCGTCGTCAGCTTCCACCTGATTTTGCCCGACTCTTCTCTCGTCTCTCCGGCGTTTTCGTCGCGGACTGAACGGCGCTAACTCGAGCAGCTCGCGTGACGAGCTGCTGTTTGTAATGCCTGGCGACCTCTCTTATGTGATTATACCTCGTGATCCTCCTTGGTCCTGTTAGGACGAGAACGAACCAGGCGACGAGACACACGGACGTCCAGTTGAACGAGCGTGTCACGTTGCTGGCTGATTACCTGTAGACTGTGTATCATCGTGCTGGGGAAGAAAATCGAAGTATCTCTTTTTCACGGATTCGAGAAATATATTTCGGATAGGTGGTTTCGTAGACGAGGACGTGTTTCTCTCATAAATTTAGAGGGACGTTGCGGAAGCGATTAGGCGGGCTCCTGGGAAATTTCGTCGGAATGTCGTTGAACATTTTTCCACCGGTGGCTCCCATAGATTAGATGATACAAAGTGCGCCGTCCGGTGGAAGCTTGTAGGTATCACGTGGACCTTCAGCCGGACAATTTATTGCCAGGAAACGCAATGATCCAGCGACCTGTGGTGAGGAGGAATCCGTATGGCGATTACCATACGGCACCGTACAGGCTTATTCACGCGGGTGCAACGTGCCACATCGTGGAACGAGTACGGCGTGAAATAAGAAGCACCACCACACCACCCAGCTGTCAAAGTAATGCCCCGTACTGCTGGGGAGGTTTCTCGTAAGACAGCAAACTAATGCGCCTCTGTGAGTTTAAAAGACGTTGCCTGAATCGAAGACGCCTCGGGAGCCCGACGCTTTGCCTTCTTAGAGATAACATTTTCCAGGATTTCAAACCAACAGCTGAGCTTCAAGTTCAAAGCATTCCTGTAAATCTTGTTTAATGGCTTGGAGCGTGCAACGACGGAACGATTGCACTACATGGGAACACACTTATCCCTTTTCCTACCTAAACTCTTTCTTGCTTCTGTCCTCCTCGGTGCTTGAAACCGTTAGACCTCGATTCTTCAACGGAAGATTCACGTGTGTGAGTTTTTTTTCTTTAAATAACATTTTCTTAATCACAAGTTCGTTATCCTTTTTCACAATGAGACACGCAGTGTGCGTATTCCGATGTACGTCTGACGTCTTCTCCGGGGTATTCGAAGAATCAGGACGTTCAGCGATCACAATGATCGCTTAATTGAGCGTAAGATATCGCTCTCGGGTAGAGGAAGGAGTAGCTCGACTGGTCGAATCTCCCGTCGATAAGAATTCAGTGTTCCAACGTTGACAGTGGAACAGCTTCGAATGATTCGGCACTTCTGTCAAGGGGGGAATGCGGCTCCGAACCGGTCCACGCGCCACCTTTTCGGATTGTATGGCCCACGCTGGTATTTTGTACCGGGTGTTCTACTCGAGTTCATTATCAGACGAAATTTCTATCGACATACTGGTCCCTGTGACGACGTACCGACCGCTGATCAATCTGAATTTGTCCACGTCTCGTCTAGTTAGCCTCGCTAAGGCGTATCTTTAGCTCGGCGTATCGGACGAGGAACTCTTGTACGCTGCTACTGAAATTAATCCTATACGGGGTATCTGTGTGGGTTCTTACATAGTCCTGCTGTTAAGAGCTCAGAGACGTAAAAATTTCTTCTTTATAATAACTGAAATGTCTGGACAAAATGAGAATACCTGAGATCCACCTCTTTCACAATTTATCAAATGGCAGTGAAGCTACGAATCTAATCTCTTATTCAAATTCTAACGCTGAAATTTTGTTTTCCGAAGGCCTTGGAAAAATTCCTCTTTCTCTACACTCATTCAAATTTAACTCTTTCGTATTCATTATCTATCAAACTTACGGAAGACAGTGAAGCTCCGAATATAAAATCGCCGGTGCAATCCTGATGTAAAGATTTTCTTCTTTCAGAGAAAAATCCCATTTTCTTTACACTTTCAACATTCAAATTCCCCTCTTTCACATCCCTCAGATTCGATCGCAGTTATCAAACTTATCTCCCATTGAAACCTCGCGTGGTTGTTCCCGCGCGAATTGCCGCGGGAGGATCTCCCGGCGAATCTGCCGGCGCGAGAGCCGATAATCGTCGGACAGGAGAGTCGGAGATGGATCAATTACCCTCGCGAGTATTCACTGGAAGCCATGGCAGGCTAAACGACATATGTATCCCCGGAGCTCGTTGGCCAGGGCCCCGTTGGTAATAATGGATCGGCGTATTATTATGATTTCAATGGCGTGGCCCACCGATGCAAATCTAGATCGTGCAGCGGCTCTGCTCTCTATCAGGCACACCGATCGGCACGGTGATTGATTCTTCGGTATTCATGGGGATCGGCGATATCATCGTCGTCATCGTTGAAACCAGTGAGAGAGGGACACGTTGCGATCCTAAAGAGATACACACTCGAAGGGCCCAGAAAACCGTGTCTACTTCCGATTCACGTCACGATCAAGTACCAAAGCTACCGAGCCAACTATCGATTCGTCCACCGTTCGATAGCTTTCAAGTCTCTCAGCTGAAGTCCGCTGTGTTTAGCCAAGCGAAACGTGATTTTTCTGTCTCCAGACAGAGAGAGAGAGAGATTGCGGTTAGAGTCGTTTACGCCTCGTTCGATCACAGTCCCCGAAGAGAAATTGATCTGTGAAATATAGTTTCTCCTGTAGACTATGCAAGGTCTTAATCAAGATTTCGGTTCGATGAAAATTATCGCTACTGTGTCGGAGAGACGAAACGGTATCGGTACGTAGGAGTTGCACGACGTTGATGTATGACTATGTCTGGTACCTTGCCGCGAGAGAACATTATGCCATCACTTGCAACACCCCGCATAGGAATAGTGTCGTGGTAATAACGGCGCGAACCGATGACACGTCGATAAATACGTCGTCGCTTGGGGGGGGGGAGACTCGTGTATCGATATCTCTTTCGTGTATTATAGTCGTAATTTGTTACTGTTACTGTAAGTGACGAATAGTTGACAAAAAGTGTAATACCTATACAACCCTGTTCTAAGTGGCGTTCACATCTGATCCGATTTGAAGTTTTCAAATCAATACTCGATCGAATATTACACACTTGAAGACTGCCAACATAGTAACGAAACGAAGAGATTCAAACTCCGCTATCACGATCGACAGGAATCGTTTGGAGGGGAGGTACACACGAGGTACTCCAGATCCGCTGTCCTGAATCGTGAATGTTACGAGCGACGGTGCACTTTTATAAACTCGTTATTATAGCCGGTATCGCGGCGCGATCACGCCGTTAAAGTCCGCTGAAAGAGCGCGAAGCTCACGCGCACAGGAGGCGAGCATTAAGAATCCGGTTCTCGATTCGAGAGATGATCCGGGCCTCGGTGCATCGACGACGACGTCGCTGCTGGCTTAATAATGTCCCCGACACGAAATCGTAACTTTGTGCGGCGAGAAGAGCAGGATAAAGAGAAGAAGACGGAGGCGGAGGAGAATTTCGCGAGAAAGAGAGAAAGGGAAAAGAGAAAAGGGAGATCGCGTTGAACGGGGGAAAGAGGAACCTGTTATTTCGGCAAGGCTTGAAGCTGAGGCGAGATTACACGCTGTCACACACCGTTCCTCGTCCGAACCCTTTCGGCTGGTCTCTCGCATCTCCACCCAACCGATCTCTCCACTTTGCTCTCTCTCTCTCTCTCTCTCTCCTTGCGGCGTTCTTCGAGGGCCGTTTAAGGGGGAGACGAAACGCGGACGGCCGACCAACGTCCGACGTCTTATTCGCGCGATTATCATCGCTCGTCGATTTGCGTTTCGTTGAGCCCCCGATCACGCTGCTGCTTACCACTTAATGCGGCCGTCTCTTGGTTTTAACTGATCGGGCAACAGTTACCGGCCAACGTCCGCCTCGGGTTAATTATATTTTCTACACGAGCCGCGTCACAGCGAACGCCGCGCTCTTCTTCCTTTAGTATCGCAATTAACGCGCGTTATCGAGCGAACCGCGAGACGAGAGAGTGCTGGCGATAGCGGTGGTCGTTGGTTTCTGCTTCTAGGAATTGTTGCGTCGATCGCTGACCAGTTGTACATTCGTTTGGCAGTTGTAGCGTGCAAACTTTAGAACTTTCTATGTGACGTCTGTGGTAGTACCGACGAGCCGAACAATACATCGGTATTACTCGATAGACCAGCGCGTCCAAAAAGCGAGGTCTTAGCCGGCACGAAAATTACTTTACGACACCCAGAAACTCGACGCCTCTCACACCTGAACACCACATCACCTCCAACAAGCAATGTAACAAATGTAAGAACAAATTCCCCACTTTCACACCACCCCCAGACACACCCCAAACACACCGAAAAAACCAATCACCACTTACGACAGTTTTCACACCACCAATCACAACACACACGTAGTTTATAAAATAGCGAACACCACACGACACGACACACAATTTTCCGATCGGTAAGCTTAGGCATTCCGCCCTCTGTTCACGTTCATTCACAAGTACACAGTTTTAACAGCAAACTGTTGTGCGGGGCTACGTTTTCGAGCCTCGCGCCCGCCTTTGTAGTTTGCCGAACGTAGACAAGGACAGCGAATAAAAAATAAGGATGAAAGGTGAGTCGAGGCAACCAAGCGATTTAAATACCAATTTTTTAAATTTTACGTTTTTTTATCCCGAGATTTTTCTTAACATATTGATGAGATTTTTTTGATGAAAATGACAGTGAACGTGTTAATAAGTAAATGTTGTTCAAATTATATCGTGTTTGATCTCATTTTCATCAGAAAAATCTCACCAACATGTTAAAAAAAATTTCAGATGAAAAAAAGTAAAATTAAAGAAATTATATTTTTCTATTATAAATTGTCGAGCCGTGAAATCTCGTAAAAGAAACCGAGTGGTGTAGCGTTACACGCTTGACTGACAGCGAGAGAGATAACATAGGCGCAGCAATGACGCAGAACTAGGCGTAGGACCATCTATACTGACACTTGTAGAATCCAAACTGACTGACACTTGTAGAGAATTTACTGTATATAGTTTTACAGCAAACTGTTGTGCGTTAAATAGTCTACCTTCCGAGCACTACCTGAGTTCCCTGTCCCGAGTAGATTCTTTAAATGGTCTGACTCGAAAAGAGGGACAATTATCGGTTTCGCGACAAGCACATCGCGATTCGTAACAGTAGAAACGAACACTTTTGGTAATCTAGCTAGAAAGCAAGCCGTGAGCATTAGTTTTCCATGGATAGATTAGGTATGCGTTTGTTACCATCGCGGTATAAGTGATTTCGATTGATAAAAGAGAACGAGATAGCCTTGGAAATTTGATTACGCAGTTAGAAGATTCGCTGTTGGTCTCTCATAGCAAAAGTGTTAATCGTGATATTCGCCGAAGATGAATCAAAGATGGTTAACGAACACTTTGTCTTCTTCTAGCATTTTAAAATTCAAGATCGCAGATTTTGCACTAAATTTTTAACCAAGTCATAGACACGATTGCTCGTTTGGTACTACAATTCGCTCTCAGAAATGTAGCTATTGAAATCAGGCAACATTAATTGTACAGTGGAACGAACCGACAGCTAGAAATATGATTTACAACATGGCCTGTTTCCGTGTTCGGTGGCAAATTTCGCTTTCATATCGAGGACGCAATAATTACACCGACTCGTAGCTAATCAATCATTGTAGAACCCAGAATACTCGCCTTAACCTGTTAACCGCGTTCATCTCTCGAGCACAAATTGAATCTCTCTAATTTACAATTAAAACTGAATAAAAATTATAAGCAGGTACGCTAATGCGAATTTAACGATTATCGCAAGCATAAAGTAACAATTAAAAGTCCAGAATCCCTCGATAAATAATCTGTTATATTCCGACTGTTTAACCTACCAACGACGATTTCACTCGTCTTCCACGGTTAACGGGTTAATTCCCTCCGTTTTTCATCGTCGTCAAGGTCCCTCGATTCTTTTAATTAAGATTACACGAAGGTCGAGTCTGGTCGTAAATCGGTTCGATTCTTATTCCACCAGCCGGTCCAGATCAAACGAGAGTGGCTATTACCTCATTCTCGTGGAAGTTTCGCGGGGCGCAATCGAACGCAGCCGTGCGTAGTGTCGTTGCATTTTCAACGGTCGCTTAAACGCGCGGGACAGCCGCATTAAGTCGGCCCGGTACCGTAATCAACGTCAAGAAACGCGAGTCGACAAACGATAATAGTCGCTCGAGCGGATCGAATCGGCTCAGACGCCGGCCATTCACGAACATCTTATTTTCCGCCGCCGCCGCGCCGCAGAGAGAGTACAGAGAAACCCGCGGACAGATTTAATTCACGGTTCCGCGTTGCTCGCGTAGGCGTGGCCGAACGCGATTTAGAAAACCGTATGCAAACATTTTCCACGCTGCAATTTCTTCGACACACGTACGTATACACAGACGCACACACGTGTGAACAATTAGGTCTCCACTCGGGGGATAATTATGCTCATATTTTACGTAGCGTTAGGTGGAACAGGCTTCTCTCTCTCGGTCAGGTAGTCGGCTGGCAGAGCTGTAATTTTGGCGTTCACGCGTTTCCAATTGCGGTGTTTTGTGTCAAAAGTGAATTGCACGGTTTGAAACAATTAAGGCGTGTGTTTGCACGGGGGAAAGATAGATTTGCCGGGGTAGAGTCTCGTGTCGGGCTTAATGGATTATTAAAAACAGATTATCGGAAGAAGAGGGAACAACGCTCGAGACGTCAATCATATTTATTACGAACCATAGAACGTAATACCTATTCCTTTCTATAAAAAAAAACAATCGTCAAGGTCTCAAGGTTATTCAACCATCGCGGTTTCCTTCGTTCCTACTATCATGGCAGACGCATTCAAAGGATTTTAAAAATACCGCGAGAGATGTGAAGAGGTTCTTCACTCTCACCATGTTTGTTTCACTGGAAATATGTTTAACAACGCTTAATAAGTATTTCTTTAATATCTAAATTATTTTTAATAAATTACTTCCAATACTTAACCGTTTGAGTCCCACGCGCCGCTTTCGCGCTCTTCAGATTTCATGTCGAAAAAACCAAGCGCATTTGAACGATACGGACAACTGACGACGCGCTCAACTTTTCAGACGCATGCACGTCGCTTCGCTACTTTTTTTGTACAAAGTAATCCAAGTAATACATTTTGTATTTCGTTGTTACCTATTACAAAAGAAGCGCTATCGCGCTGCTTAGCATTTTTCTGCTTAGCATTCACTTGGATCTTTTCGCATCCCATTCAGAAAGCGCTACAGTAAATTCTCCACAAGTGTCAGTCCGTAGTATAAATGGTCGAACGCCTAGGTCTGCGTAATTGCTGTGCCCATGTTATCTTGCTCGCAGTCAGTCAAGCGTGTAACGCTACACCACTCGGTTTCCTTTACGAGATTTCAGGGCTCGACAAATCATAATAGAAAAATATAATTTCTTTAATTTTACTTTTTTTCATCTGAAATTTTTTTTAACATGTTGATGAGATTTTTCTGATGAAAATGACATAAAACACGACATAATTTGAACAACATTTACTTATTAACACGTTCACTGTCTGGTATGACAGTGAATAAGTAAATGTTCAAATTTATATCGTGTTTGATCTCATTTTCACCAGAAAAATCTCACCAACATGTTAAAACAAATTTCAGATGAAAAAAAGTAAAATTAAAGAAATTATATTTTTCTATTATGAATTGTCGAGCCGTGAAATCTCGTAAAAGAAACTGAGTGGTTTAGCGTTACACGCTTGACTGACAGCGAGCGAGATAACATAGGCGCAGGACCATCTATACTGACACTTGTAGAATCCAAACTGACTGACACTTGTAGAGAATTTGCTGTGTTGCGCTGTTCGCACCATCTATACTGACACTTGTAGAATCCAAACTGACTGACACTTGTAGAGAATTTACTGTGTTGCGCTGTTCGGCTTTTTTCGACCGTGTTTTTTTAAAAACCTCTGGTACTCAAACGGTTAAATTATCTTTAAATTACATATTTTCCTACGCCCATAGAAACTGAGACACCCTGTACATTTTTCACAAATTCGAGAGTCAATATTCCCTCGAAAAAAAAAAGAAAATTCGACATCCGGTCACCGAGTATCTTCAAACACCTGTTGCATCGAGGAACCAATATACGAACTCAGATATCGACTCGTCCTCCTATCTAACCTAATTTCGCTGACCTAATCGCACCTAATCTACTCGTCAGTCGCGGCAGTAGACGAAAAATTGCGTTACACGATCCCAAACGTGAAGATTCCTCGTCATCGTGGAAAACACCTGTTGCATCGAGGAACCAATTTACGAATTCAGATATCGACTCGTGTAACCCAATTTCGCTGACCTAATCGTACCTAATCTCCTCCTGAGTCGCGACAGTAGACTAACAATTGCGTTACACGATCCGAAACGCGAAGATTCCTCGCCGTGGTGGAAACGGGTTGCTCGTTCGATTATCGTCATCGGGCAGACGATATCTGTCAGTTCGATCGTGCGGGACGTCGAAGGGGATCTCCCGTGGGTCGCGATTCATCGCCAGAAATCTGACGGCTGGCTGGCATCCGGTGAAGCTAAACGGGAGGGACAGCGTAGCGGCCGCCAACGTCGGCAGATCGTCTCGAGATTAAGCGATTTAGCTCGGCACGAAACTCGTCCACGACCTCCTCTCGTCCGGAAGGCTTCATTTACGAGGAGAGAGATCCTTGATCCGTTCCTTCCGACAGGAAAACGAGAAACCAAGTCGGTAATAGCGTCGAAGGCACGCGTATAAATATGCAGATTGTTACGCGTATTTTTCACGCTTCGTTACTCCCTTGTTTTTCCCGACTTCCTGTCCTGCTGCTGCTGTTGCTGTAGCTGCTGCTACTCCCTTCCCCATTTCGACGTACGTGCGTGTTGTGTGTTTCGCGTCTGTTTTAACTTCTTTTCACGCTTGCAAATGCTAAGTACCGGTTATCTTGGGTTATTGTTCCTCCGAGGTACTTGGTTCTCGTTTTATTCAAGCGTTCGGATCGCGACGTCAGATGCAACGAGAGATAGATATCGGAGAATGTAGAGTCGTCACGGAGGAATTTGACGTTTTCGCGATTTATGGATCTAGATTGTAGAAAGTGTCGGGTGGACTGGGAAATTCGTAGCGAATTTTGAGTGAATAAGTGAGCTTCGTACTTTAAAACGATAATTTCTTTATTTTACGAGATATACGGGTACCATTTTGCGTTTGCAGTAGTTCGCTTTCTTTTTGATCTTTTTTTTTTCAGATCGAAATTTTCATCTCTAAATTTTGCGAACTATTTTTCTGATAGACTAACTTCTCTACTGAAAACTGCACACCTAAGTTACTAAAGTTACTATTTCAGCGACAGTTTTCTATACCCTATTTTTTTTTCATTTTCAAAATAATATAACTCCGAGAAGAACTTAGTGATTTTAACGAACAGACTTTCGAAAGACGCGTGAAAAAACGATCTTTCAGAATAGAAGCGAATTTTATGTTTTCTTTTGAAGACTGTCTATCGGGAGAGGTTCGTTTGTTCGTACAACTGTCGACTCCTATGTTATTACACGTACCATAAAGGAAAAGATCGTAGGAGCTGGTTAACGAGAGCAACGTCCAGGAATGCTGTTGTTCGTCATATAATGCCGCTTCTAATCTTTATTGCCAGCCGGAACACGGTTCGTGGCCCATTAATTCCACAAGTCGCGTGCATTTTACGACAGCTAAATAAGTATCACTTTTAGTTCCACGTTTTTATGCCCGGTGTCGTTGTAAAATTAAATCTGCTTGCCTTAGAGGTGTACCTGCTACCTGTTTCTGAGATTCATTGTGCTCGTTCTTAATACGCTCGCTGCTAATCGAATTTTCATTACCTACGTATGCTGGCAAATAATTTTCACGCGAAATGTAACTTTTATAATTGTCAAACTTTGTATACAGAGTGCGACTGAAAGTTTGGAATACTGATTTGGAACTGACGTTGCGGGGATCCATAGCAATTTATCTTACATCGACTGATTCGAGTGATAAAAAATTCATCAAAACATCTTTAAAGTTTGCAAACTTTTCTCTGGAAATTTTGGAGTAAATTGCAATGCACAGTGATCCCAAAATTTTAGTCAGCAGAGTGCGTACTTTGTATGAATTATTATGAATCACTTGCAATTTGCCTCATTTCGATTAATTTCAGTGATAAAAAATTCGCAAAAAATTTTTTGATGTTCGCCAACTTTTCTCTGGAAATTTTGGAGTAAATTGCAATGCACAGTGATCCCAAAATTTTAGTAGGTAGAGTATGTGATTTGTATGAATTATTGCGAATCACTTGCAATTTGCCTCATTTCGATTAATTAGAGTGATAAAAAATTCGCAAAAAATTTTTTGATGTTCGCCAACTTTTCTCTGGAAACTTTTCCCAACTTGAAATGCACAGTGATCCCAAAATTTTAGCCAATATTGTACATAATTTACACGAATTACGAACATTTTCCCAAGTTTCCTCGATTTTCAATTTGCACCTCTCAAAAACCACCCAAATCCAAATCTCACGCGCAGTAACTCGGATCCAAGACGTCAGCAACGAACGTTACCACGCAAAATCCCGTATGATTCCACTAATATCTCATTTTTCGAAAGGAACCTTACACACAAACACGAATCAAGCTCGCTCGACGTTGAACGCGTAACGTTTCTTCTTTCTCCTCGAACACTTTCGTGTTTTCGATCGAGATTAGAAGGGACAAGCTAGCGGGAGAAACGCTTCGCCTTAATAACACGCTATCCGTTCGTTTAAAATGACAGCATTAACGGAAACGTATATTTCGTCGGTTGGGTGCAGCAACCGGTGAAAGCGAGCGCGTGCAAAGCGGAAACGCTGAAACTGAGCGTTTCGTGGTACGTGACACGTCGATTCGTCATGCTGGACTGCGCTACATCGAGTTTGATAGCAACACACAGCTTGGTATTTTATTAACAACTTGTACTCGTTAATTCACATAGCAATTACCTTCAATTCGATTTCCTTAAGAGAAACTCATTACCTGCCGCTTGTTTCTCCTTTCGAATTATTAGGTTTCTCGTTTTTTTCTCTTTCTTTTGCGCGCCATGTTTATCCTGCAAATCTTTATTTTACTCGCAATTGGTCTGACTTTTATTACCCTGACCTGAAGTATTGAAGTAATTCGAGCATAGTGTGGCAGTCGTTAGTTTATCGTTCGGAGCTTAACTGTAAACGTGTCAGTGGGTAAGATTATTTGTGGCACTGCAAATTTTACGAAGAACAGAGAGAATGTAATGTTCTGCCGTTTCGACAGAAAATTTGTGTATCGTTTTTGGAGATTACGTTGTAAATGTTAGAAGAGCGAAGACGTGTTTGCGAAGCCTAAAATTAGGAAATAAGATGGTCCTCTTTCGGAAAGATCACTGAAAATTTCAATAAAAAAGAAAAAAAATTTGTATGCAAGAGGAATTGATAAATTATTATTACATATCGTAGTGTCGTAAATTATTAAAGGGGGATGAACGATAAAGTACGAATAACGAAATGGTGTGCAAGAAAGAGAAACTTTTGTTCCATCATCGAATGCTACGAATTGTCAAAAATCACTGCTCTTCTCGATACTCCTTCATTATTTCGCAGCATTACAACCTAAATTATATTAGTTTGGAAGGAAAGTTCGTAGCATTTTTTAAATGAAATTCAAAGACAATGTTCCACTGTCTTTCATCTTCGAGTCTGTCTCACGATTTCATCCTCCCAAAACTTGTCGTCATTTTGGGTAATGAACTGGTCCAGGGCTACGAATTTTCCTTCCAACCCAATCTAGACCAATCTAAACCTCCTCTACAAATACCTAATCTAGTACTCCAATAAAACTCCTACTATTACTATCACCAACAATCTCAAAGTAACACCGAAAAGATCGAACACGATCCTGTACATCCACACAAATACAGCGACACTCGCTAATTCTAGAACGGTATAACTTCTTAAAACTTGGACTTAACAATTCGACTTTCTTCGAGAAGCTAGAAGAATTAGTATACTAGACAACGTATACAAAAACCTTCAAAAAATTGCAAGAAGAAATTTTCAGATAACAGAGAAAAAAGTTGTAAACAGTGACCTTTACAATTACCTTCGCGATTCCCACAAATTGCAATTTTTTCCAAATTTTCTATCTACTATACCAATCCTTGTAACTCCCAAAAAAGCTCAAGTAGTTGGGTCGAATTTGAGAAAAGTCAGTGAGAGTCACTTCACGTACGTACACACGAGGATCGTTCAAGTCTCTGACGAAGGACAGGAACGCATTCGAGGGAAGTGTACCTGGCAGGGGGTGGCAAAGGCGGTGCCCACGAAAGAGGCAGCGGCAAAGAAGAGAAACAGAAAGAGAAGGAGAAAGAGAAAGGCGAAGGGAGGCGGGATGAGAAAAGAAATGCCACATAAATAGATGAGCTGTCGGAGCGGCGGGATTACGTATGACGGGACACGAGGACGGCGGAGGCGAGATGATATCTGGTTCGGGTAGGCACGGTGATAAATCTGTGGGCCTCTGTCAGGTGGAGGCGCACCAGGCATCGAGAGAGTACGAAACGGGCCGGCGATCAGCTTCCTACCGCGCGCGCCTCCTTTGTCTCGTCGCTTCTCGGGATAGCTGGAATCGATCAAACCCTTACGAATTTCGCCACCGTGGAACGCGCAACGGACTCGTGTCTTTGCGCCAGGCACCAACGATCCGGGATAACGATCGAACGATAAACGATATCGATAAGCGATCGCGTTCGTCGCGCTGAGGAATTTGACGTAGAGGCGGACCAACCAGGCACAGCCGGCTTGATTGATTTTACCCGGTATAACCAACGGGCCTCTCTCGTGAGACGTCGATCGTTGCAATGGACGTTTATTAAGAGCCCCGTTCCTCGCTCCGACAATTTTTCTCCCTCTTTTGCGCGGCCGCTGCTGCTTGTGACACCGCTCAGCGATTTCTCGCGGATATTCGCCGCCGCCGATTGCGAAAGCGGATCGTATTCGAAGTAGAGAAACGTTCAGTTTTCCGATTGGTTTCTTGGGAATTGGAAAATGTGGAAATTGAGTAGATCATGGAAAGTTACTTTCAAAAATATTTGGGCACCTACGAAACAAGTGTTAAACACGGTGCAGAAAATGTTTAATATTTTCATTAAAATATTAATATGAATCACTTTTAAAATTTAATATTTACGATATTAAATATTAAAATTGTGGCGACCGCGACGGGGGAGCCACGCACTTAGGCCTGGCGACTCTTGGCCCAAAGGGGCTACTTAAGGGAGCCCCGAAAAAGGCACGAGGCCTTTTGTCGTGGACATTCTCTGCACGCGCATCACATAGTACATTTGAAATTAGTTTAAGCATTACGTTTAAATAAATATATTTCTGTTACCCACTTGGCGAGTAGTCATTTGCACCACGTCACTTCCAAAAAATAATTAATAGTGCAGACATCATCAAAGAATTAGTCGTGGACATTCTCTGCACGCGCATCACATAGTACATTTGAAATTAGTTTAAGCATTACGTTTATAATAAATATATTTCTGTTACCCACTTGGCGAGTAGTCATTTGCACCACGTCACTTCCAAAAAATAATTAATAGACATCATCAAAGAATTACAATTATTTACAGAAACTCTGTTACATTACGAGAATGTAAATTTACGATTTCGATTTTTTCTACCGTACCTTAAAAAGAAGAAGAAATACGTAAATGGACATTGAATCGTTGGAAAGGCATCGCGTTGAAGATTTTCACAGCCGAATGAGAAACGTCGTTTCCGTCGACTACGTAGACGTTCCCCGAAATCGTATTCGACGGCTGATCCTCTCGGATCGAGCGTTTGTCAGGCGGCTGAAGACGGCCTATAACATCGAAACTCTCGTAATCCCCGAAAAGAGACGGGAGAATGCAACGTTTTAATCCGTAAACACGTCGTTCGACGATCACGACGAATTTTGTGCCAGCGTAATCTTTCGTTCCAGCTCACGCACACGCGCCCCTCTCTGCGTGGCTCAACCCTCTTCGTTACCGTTCACGATCGCATTAGTCGCGCCTCGACTTCGGAAACCCCGAAACGGATTCCGTGCGAGTAGAGAAATTCAGATCAGCCTGGTGAACTAGGGTCGGTGAAATTAATGGGCCACGCTCGAGCGAGCTGCGTGTTTTAAATTTAGAAAAAAAAAAACGAAGTCTGCGCAGAGGTGAATTTTTGTGAACTCGTAAAGATTGTTGGTCAAATAAATCCTTTTTATTTTTTACAGTCTTTTGAAAATGGAGCGATAGTCTAGTGAAATCGTTTGCTTATTGCTGAATATCAGAGCTCAGTACTGAGATAGAACGGAACGATTCGAAAATCGAGAGTCGCTGCAACGATGGTCTATCGAACTATCGTTTATTTTTTATAGCACTTTGTAAATGGAGCGATTCGAAGCTAAACGTTGAAACTGTCAGCTCACTATTGAGTACCAGAGCTCAGTATTGAGATATCGATTAACTATTCGAAGCCTTTTAATTTTTTACAGCCCTTTGCGAACGGAACGATTCGAAAATCGAGAGTCTCTGCAACGATAGTCTATTGAAATCGTCAGCTCACTATAGAGTATCAGAGCTCAGTATTGAGATACTCATAAATTATGCAACAGATACTTTAACTTCGCCACTATTTTAGTTTTCTAAATTTTACTTTAATTTTATTTCGTTTTCCTAAATTCTATACAAATTTCGTCTTCTTCGGGCCCCTCGATGGCTACTCTAGGCCAGCAAAGGGTTAGTAAAGAAGGGTGTTAACGAAGGGTTGTGAAGTCTGGTGTACTTCCTCGTAGCTGCTCATTTTCTCCTAGCCGCTTCATTAATCTTCGATTAGAAGCCCCTCTAAACTAGGTCGCAGCAGATGGTGCTCGTTTGCCAGAATTAATAGACCCCACCATCTCTCCAATTACTTCAATCCTACTCCAATTCCACTAATCCAATATTCCACCCCAAAAATTCATACCCAAAATCTTCGAATCTCCAGCATTCACAACGAATCCTCGGAACCCTACCCAAATCGACTTGAACGGTGTGTTCGATTCAACCACGAGACGCAGCCCCGACAAAGGGTGGCGGTACGAGTCGAACCTCGCTAAGGAATCGGCGCGGCTCATGTGTGCCCGATCATGGCAAAAGCAAACACACGTATCGTCCAACCAGGGTATGTATATACCGGCGTGTATCGCAGGAAGAAAGGAAGAAGGTCGGTGGTGCTTGTAGCCTGGCAGGGTATAAAGGTTAATGAGCGCGCAGGCGCAACCTATTATTTCAGTCGGTTGGGTTCCTGCCCCCTCCCTGTTTTCTGCTAGTCATCCCAACCCTTTTCGCCTCTCTCTCTCTTCGAGTTTCTTCCTTCTCAACCCTCTCTCTCTCAACAGGCATGTTCTTTCTTTCTATCTTTGTCTGGCGAACGCCGAACCGCCAAGGGCGGCAGAAAAGTTGAAGAAGGAGAGAAGAGGTCGGCGGAGGAGAACGAGAGAAGAACGATCAGAGACAACGAGTGGACGAAGAGAAAAGGACCAGTTGACGGTGGTAGAGGGAAGAACAGTGGAGAAGAGAGAAAGAGAGAATTGTGTGGTGGGGGGAGAGGAAGCGTTCCCAGGAGAAGGGAGAAGTGGCAGACCTTGAGCTGCCACGAAGCTCTGGACGTCTTCATCCTGCCTCAAGCTGTGCTCCGAGAGAGAAGGATACGCCGCCGCCGTTGCTGCTGTTCCTCTCTCGGAACGTGGTTTCACGAAATCCTTTAAATTCGTACGTACCGTGTACGAAGTGGACGTCGTCAAAGGATGCCGACTACGATCAACGGGATTTAGCCTAAGCTGCCAGCGGCGACCTCGAGGAATCGCGTGATTCTACCGTGTGTTTCGAGCGTCGGAGAACGCTTCTCTCTATTGCTAGTTATGCTCCTTTCTAGGGTATTACCTCTTGGGCTTCTAACGTTTCTTTTACTGCGGTAAACGCGAGCTGTTATGTGAGAATACCGAGGCACGTACTTTAGAGTAATCTTAGATTCCTTTGGTTTTCACCCTTCAGTTAGTTTAAGAGTAATCCTTGGAGTTAATCTAATATTCTAATACGAAGATCCACGACTGCAGGGAAGATTTTAGAGACTCGTGCAATGCAAACCTTATTGCTAAATTGGTAATTACGTGATCTTCGATTCTCCTCATTTTCACCCTTGAGTGTAGTTTAATCTTAATCCTCGCCACTAGTCCAATACTCTATTCCAAAGATCCATAATTGCAGGACATCTTCAAATCTGAAGGATTTCTAAAAAATTTTCCTAAATTCGCAATCAAGTGATCTTCGATTCCCTTAATTTTCACCCTCGACTTCACTTTAATCCTAAATCCTGCCACCAATCCACTACTCTACTCCCGGAACACCACAATTGCACGAAATCTCCAGATTCGTCGGGCACTGTGTCACGCAACTCAAAAATTTTCCCCAAATCCGTAATCAACAGCGCTATTGTAGCTCGAAACTCTGCATCGAGCACCCTCCACGTCAAAATTTCTCGCGCAGCGTGCACGCAACGCATTGAAACCGCTTGTTCGACGTCGACAACCTTCTTTCTTCTCGTCTCTCGGTCCACGATCTGCTCCTCTCTATTCGAGGCCTGGAACGATCTCTCTCGAGAGAGGAGGCGTGTACGCTCACGTCAGCCGAGGAAAACGTATCTATTCGAGGTGGACGGACGCGCGAGCAGAGACGGGTATCTGCACGCGAGCAATGCCATTGTGCTTCCCTCGGCTGATCGGGGGACATCCTCGACGTTCCTACGCTGCGACGACGCGTCGACGTTACAAAGGGCTGGGTCGGGATAGGTCAACCGCGAGAACGGATTCTGCTGCTCTCTCGTCCTGCGTGCATACTTCTGCCTAGTGTACAGGGTGTTTAGAGAATTTTCTGGCTAACCCGCGAATTCGGTTAACCCTTCTTATCGTTCTCAGTAGCTACAGACGTTAATTGTTTCGTTTAAAAATAATTGGTTCGGAGATGACTGTGGCAATGAGCACAGTTGAAATTGTGTATTATTCGGGAGTTGCCAAGTTGCGATAAGTAGAACTATCATATTTTAATCGAATTCTTACATAGGATCGTTTCTTTTTTATTTTTTTTTTCGGTTGATACTAGGTATCTTAGTAAGATTGATGCACGATTTGAAAGGAAACCAGAATCACGCATAAATCTTACATACGATACCTATTATCAATGAAAAACAAATCTGTTCGCATATAGTGACTATTAATCTTAGTTCCACCGCACACAGCAAGTGCTTCACTTACTTCATCTTTTTATTCGATAATGGAGACGATCAGGAGTTGCTTACCAAGCATTGAACTTTCAGCTCTGATAAGTACTATTATATTTTAATAAAATTCGCATTTACGATACTCGTCAGCAATCAAAAGAAAAATAATAGTACGTATTAATATTATAATTCGATCACATAAAGCTGGTGTCTTAACTTGCGAGTCAAAGGGTTAAATTACCCAACAAGAAGCAAATTGTAAGTTATTCCATACAGCCCGCAACAGTTACACCGCTAAATTCAGCCTCGCATTTGCAAAAAGTTGACTAAATCCAGAATGCATTCCACTCTACACAATCTTCGTCCATACACTCGTTTCCGTTTGCCCCGACAAAAGAGCATGGAAAAAAAATCGCTTCAAAGCGAACACCCCGTACAGCGGTGTTTTTTCTCTTTCTGCCGGGTCGCAGATCAGGTCGGTTCCTTTTGTGAGCACGATACACACGTGACACGACGCGTACAGGGGCGAGGGTGCCAGAAGAGGGTGAGATTTAACGCAGTCTCTCCCTCTCTTCCCTCGTTTCGCTTCGCTCTGTTCGCGCGTTCAACCTCCGAGTCGTCTCTCTTCTCTACCTACTCTCGCTCGATCCGCGTTTCTGGCAACCGTTAAATTGGCTCGCCGAGCCACGCATCTGTCGCTAATACTCTCTCCGTTGCTCTGTCCAGGTCGTAAAAATACGTCGGTTACTGTTGCGGTTTCCTTCGCTCTCTGCCCCGTCTAAAATAGGACTCACGGTCCAACGAAACTTGCACTTTTCTACCTCTTTCAGCTTGATTTCCAACCGTGATAGAGAGGATCGTCTTCAATGGAACGGGGTTTAAATCCTTGAAAAAATTAGGATTGAAGCTTTTGAAAAAGGATTTCGAGTGGTTGTACCCTTTTAAGTATATAGAGAGGTTTGTAGGACGAGAAGTATTGAAAGTTTGAATCTCTTTCACATGCAAATTCATCTTGTAATTAGGAAGATGCAATCTGTTCGGTATTGTATATATAGTAGGTAGAAAGATGCGTTTATGCGAACACGAATCATCTGTTATAAAGAGGATTTATGGGGACATTTAAGGGTAAATCACATGGTTTCGCCGTCGAACGGTTTGCAAAATTTTATCGTTCGTTAGAGGCTACTTTCTCGACTGGACACGACTCTCTCCCTTTCGTGAGTGCAGCCGATTAAAAGGAGATTGCAGTCTCGCCCGGTGCAATTAGCCCGAAAATTGCAAAGTCCACCGGGATGAACTATCAATTATTCGCCTCACCGTTATCCTTAAATTTCATCGAGGTGATCGTGTGCATTGAATTGTTGTTTACAGAAGCACCAGTTACACGTGCCTTCTTGTCGAGGACGTATCATCACGCAACGATTAAAATACCGAATCGCCAAAAACGAAAGAGAAAAACCAAATGTAGGATATTTCTTGGCAAATGTAGACATTGTTAAACGCTGCAACTGAAGCAGCTGAAGAATAGTATTACACATGGTGGACCAACGACAATTTCTACCATAAATATTTCCTTTGTCTGCAATAATATGAAAAATTTTTTGTGCAAAATTTGCGCGACACGAAGGACACATTATAATACAAATATTTTTTGCGTGGGTACTGGCGCGGCTCTACTTTTCTAAATGGGATGCTGCTTTCTTTTTTTTATCACTGTCAGAGATTCGCTAATGATTTTAATCAGCTTCATAGGTATATCTACTTATTTTCATCAAAAGAAATTGTTGAACAGTACAAGCTTCATTCACACCATAACTCAAAATCGGCGTCGAAACGGACACATTCGACGTGAATCATAGAAAACGGCGAACCGGCGCGATTCCTACGATTTAATTAGCCGTTCTAATATCGCTCGTTGGCGATCTCTCTGGACGCTGTCGAGGTCAACGCCGCCTCAGAAGCCAGGTCACCAGCTTCAACTGGCTACGAGCAGCTCGTTATTACGATTGAGACTTTCCACCGTTCGATCGATCCCCGTCCGATCCACAGATCTCACGATCTCGCCGCTTTATCTCGATCTCGTTTCGACAAGTCTCTCTCTCTCCCTCGCCACCTTTCGTCTCTATTACCCGCCGCGTAATCAGAGGATAGGAACACGAGGAAGGCGGTGAAATGATCGCGTGGAAATTACACTGGAAGCCTTCTGCTGCAAAGCCACACGTGTTTCCGGTTTGTCAGAAAATCTCTTACGTACCACTTCTTCTTCGTCGAAAGAGTATGCAGCAGAGTCTACACTTCATCTTTCCTCTCCTGATTTCACCTTCTAAACACGAGGTCGAGGTAACGGAGTTACAGGTCAGGTATCCAACGCGAAATTACGAGCGATCATCGATCGCGTCCCAGGCTCATTAGGCTTAGTAATTACAATCTTGTCGCAGCCATCATTCTAACGTTCTTGCGTTACGTAACGAGGCAGCCCAGCTGCGAGATCGTGACGATATTTCACCGTTTTAATCAGCCTCCTGTCTATGTATCGCCTCGAGATGATCGGATACGTGGAAACGATCGGTCGTTTCGCGATTAGAGAGGCTTCTTCCCCTCTTTTCCGCTTAGCCCTTATCCTACCGTGGCGGTTTATACACGCTTAGGCGACACGCGCTCCTTACACCGTGGCTTGTTCACTTGCCATGTTTCCACGCGTTCCGCGAAATATCGCGTGCCCTTCGCCGCTACTCCCGCGAATATCTGGGAAACTTATCATCGCTATAGTGGTGTGTGGATCTTTTATTTTGAAAGAAAGGAAGAAAGGAAGAGAGAGAGAGAGAGAGAGTAATGTTTCTCGTTAGCAGATGGAAACGCGTGCGTAAATCGCGATCCTCTATGCGCTTCATTAGGGGAAACCGTTCTCGCGTCATTAACGGTTCCTCTTCCTCGATACTCGAACGGAATTATGTGGCCTCGATGGAAAAGATTGCGATCCTTCCACTGGCAGCCTGTCGGCTGTAATCGCCTCGGTAAACATTCCCCTGCTAACGATGCTTTATTAGAATATCCTAGATAGAGGGATTTGACGGAGCATCCTGGCGTTATCTTCGTAGGACGCTTTAATTGCCAGGAGAACAATGTGGAAAAATGTGGTCGGGGATGGGAGAGACAGTGAACAATTCGATGCATTTATAATTAAGTAATTATTCATAGGTGTGTTTCCTCCCTTGAATCTCTCCGATCGATTTATGGTTGCGAGTAAAAATATTCGGACACTGTGTGAGGCTATCAACGCCCAAAACGTTTACTTCGAGATTATGGCTAAGGAAAGTGTGGACGTTTTAAAATATTTTTTGGAGTTTCTATTTTTAGATAGGTAGGTGTACGAATTTTGTAAAAAGGTCGCTTAGGCCACTGTAGAATTAAATTTTGTACGTACACGATGTGGTTTATGCTGAAATTTCAATTCACCACAAAGTATTGCACCGACAGCCTCAATTAATCGAAATTGCGTCTAATTACTATGTCACTGAAGTATCCAGAAACTTTGCAAAAATGAATATTATTTTCAGTATAACGAATACTTTTCCTGCGCCATATTTAATCCTCATTTCAGAGACTAACCGTAGTTCCACCGAGTTTAATCACGAAAGTCGATCCGAGTCATATTTCCATTAGACCAAGAAACCCAATCCCAAAGCAAACCCCTATTTCCCCAACCGATCCATTAACTTTTCCCACAGCAGAAAAACTCACCCTCCCGAAATGTCCCGAAGAAGGACCTCCCAACACAACATCCACCGGCATTTACTCCCGCAAAATCGGTGTAACAGATTCTAAAATAGTCGGAGTTCCGATCAAAAAGTACCCATCACCAGCTGCTGCGTTCCCGTGGCTAGACACGAGCAGCAAAACTGTCTCCCCCCGATCCAGTTCCCTGTTTCGTTCTATACGTCGGCTAGTCCGCCGCGCCGCCTCTTTCCACGTAGCCGGTGACGTAGGGTCCGAGGTCGTCTGCGATGCCTCGCGACCCAAGATCGAATGTGCGATCGAGTGTGTAAGTGCGAGAGCAGGCCACCAGCAGAGCTTGGACCACCTCGACTGCTGGTGCAGCCGGCGTATAGCCGCCCCTCGCTCTCTCTCTCCCTCTCGACCATCCTCCTCTCCTTTTCTGCCCCACGAATCCACCTTCTCTCCTTCTTCTCGACGTTTAACAGCGTCCTCTTTCGCGGACCTTCCTCTCCTTCTTGCGGTGCGCGCGCGCGAGCAGCCGCCTCGGCGAGGAGTCCAGGATCAAAAAGAGAAGCTGAGACGGAGCCCCGACCGCCGCGGAAAGAATGCGTGGGCCGGACATAATGATTCGGACTTTGTCGGCCGGTGGCGCGGCACAATCGCTCTCTCTCTCTCTCTGTTGTGGAACTAGATTAAAAGGTGGACTGTGTAAATATTCATGAGACCGTCCTATCGGATACGGGGTAATTTGGTAATTATCGACGGTTCTTCCTGTTTCCGGGAATATATCGCTTTGGGTCACCTGGTGAAATGAACCTGGTTTTCTTTGCGATAGGAGGGAGATCGCGGAGGAATTAGTTGGCTGCAATTGTAGATATTAACGCGATGCACGAGTTTTTGTTGGTGTACAGCTTAAAGTATAATAGTTCCATTAGTGGGATTTCATTAATGGAACATGTAATTACTACTTAAGGTCGTTGGAAACGTTCCGTCGTTACCGCGAAATTCTGATAGCTAGGAAGTGAATAAAAGGATTACTGCTCCCGTTTTCTGCTATTACCGGCAGTAATTGTATTTAGCAAGAACCGTATTGGAAACGTTCAAGTGAGCAATTTCTTTAAAAGGACGAATAGAATTGCAGAGTCCAGGGAGAAACGATCGTGGTCAGGAGAACAAACTTTCTGAACTCCTCCCGGTAGGTACAGGATCCAAAATTTTTACGATGGGTTTTTGAATTTTTCAAGAATATTAAATATTTTTACAATGTTCTATGAAAGTTAATTTTGCTTTTATAGTCGGGACTCGGATCATTTTTTCTTAGAAAAAACTCTATTTCTCCTATAGTGCAAAGATTATATTGGCAATGATTAGAGTGTTAGTAACACTCATACTCTTCCCTGAACTTAAGATTCTTCGATCCTTAATTTCTTCCTCTTGTACCAAAGATTGACAAATTTCCCTAAGCTGTAACTCACAAAGTTTTTCCTCGGGACTCGACTATTCCACCTAATATTTAGCAACAATTTTTCCCTCGAAAATTCCCCTCAAACAATAGCAGCAATAGTCCCCGACCACTTTTTCCCGCAGCAAACATACGAGCACTGCGAGTATCCTAGCGACCGGCCGGTCAAAGAATGGTCGAAGAGCGGCTTGCGTGCTGGCGCGGCTTGTTTTTCTATAACGGGGCCGTGGGGGTATCGTTAATCGACGACTCTGATTTAAGAATATCACCGTTGCTGTCCATTGTTCCAGCGGACGTTTCCTGGCTCGCAGCCCTCGAGAATGCCTGCAG
Source organism: Habropoda laboriosa (assembly GCF_001263275.1). Classification (NCBI taxonomy): domain Eukaryota; kingdom Metazoa; phylum Arthropoda; class Insecta; order Hymenoptera; family Apidae; genus Habropoda; species Habropoda laboriosa. The sequence goes on along the minus strand of NW_017100272.1, from coordinate 268,218 downwards.
ATCGCACGTCGCGTGGGCGTAGATCGTCTCTCTCGAACTGCCGATCGCGGGATCTCCGTCAATTTCTATCTCCTAATCAATCTCTTCTACAAAAACTCGAAATTTGTCGAAAATTTGGAAAAAAGAATCCGTCCTATCAGTTTCACAAAGATAAAAGGAACGAGAATCCTTTAGTTTCTTCTTCTTCTCGGCGCAATTACGCAATCAGCCGGGGGCGACGAAGCGAAAGAGAGAGGTGCTCGGAGATTCACGGCTGAGAGGAGGGGGATCGTTGTTAATCAAGGCGAGACCACCGTGGCCAATTCGATGCCAGAAGAAGCCGCGAATTAAAGTCTCAGCGGAGAGGAGAAACACGATTTTACGAGCCACGGTGGGGCGAGCGGTTCGCATTAGCCTAATCGTTCGAGGCCGGTCTGCCAAATAAATTGGCTGATTTGCATGGGAATTAGGAATCCCCCGTGGACCGTGGCCAGGTAACCTACGGATCTATCGCGCGAGCCATCGACGACGTCCTGTGTCTCCGTGAGGCTTACCAGTCAAAGGGACCACCCTCTTTCGCGCAGCCTCTGTCTATACGTGCCTCCTTCTACGTCTTGCTTACGAGGAATTCCTCGCTTAAACGCACCCAGCCCCGGTGCGTTTGTTAGTTCAAGGAAGATGCACAAGGAAGTTGTTTAGCTCGGAATGGAATAGTTAGGTACAACCGCTGCCTTCTGTTTCTTCCACGCTAATTTATCGAGACTTGTGTCCTGGTGCTCGCCGACCACCGTTTACGCGCAACGTCCACCGGGGCTTTCGATTCATTACGAAATATTTCGAGACGATTGTTTCCGTGCGAACAATTTTACGTCGTTGTTGTCTCAAGTTCTTTTAGTTTTTTTCTTTCTTCTGTGGTTTTTAGGTAAAAGGGTATTATTGTCGATGTTTTAGGCAATCTGGGTCACCGATGACCGAAATTTGAGTCTTGCGTTTCTTCGATACGAATTTTTATTTGTACCCAAGAAAGTCCAGAATTCCAGAATTTTGTCAGATTTTATCCGAATACCAGCAGAATTTGGATTTCAACTTTGAAATTTAGACACTTTGCGTATCCTAATTATTCGAATACCTCGGCTATTCAGAATTTGACAGCCCCAATTTTACCCAAGGAGTGTAAAAGAATAAGGTTTCATCTGCTTCGATTACCAAAGAAATTTCACGCTCTCGATCGAATAATCGCGGCAGCGACTAGCTCGCTTCAATTAGACGGTCCTTATATCCCGACAAGAAACCTGCACGGGTTACGTGATCCCGCAATAAGAATATCTTTATTAAGCGCGGCTTGGCGAGCACGCAGGCGAGAAGTCGCCGAGTGAGTTTCCGTTTACGGGGAACACACGGTGATCCTGGCTGGGTCTCTCGAAAAAGAATGCGAATTTAAATTCAACCAACCATCCATTGCCTCTCTTATCCGACTCAACTGATCTCGCTAAAGTCCCACTCGACGATCCGCTAATCTCACAGTTCATTGAGAATCGAAGATTATCCCGCTCATCGACGAGCCGCATTTGAATAATTCATTCGTATAGATACCGAATGGAGATTACAAAAACGTTTAATTACCATAATTTTTCTCATTTGTACGGGCTCGATTCGGGAAGAGGGTTCTCGGTTGCACACACGCGGCCCAGGAGAGGGCAAAAATTAGCCGGTTACCTGTTGGGCTCGTGCACCTAAACGCGCGCCATAGCGGCGGCGGTACAGACAATTAACATAATATTACCCATAACGTAGCGTTCCTAATGGGATATTTATTGCGGGGAGCCTCGCCGTCTCTTCTTCCTCGCAAATTAACCACGGCACGAGATCGTGCGAACCGATCTCGCTCGTCTTTCTCTCATCCTTTTCTCTCCTCCGCACTTCTCTCGCCTCGATTATCGCCGATTTTTCTTCTCCTCGTTACCCGCCAAATTCACCCTCTAATTCGCACAAATATCTCTCCACAGCTCGCCAGAACCACCGACACCTCTCCTCTACGTTTCGACCGGTTTCTAGCAAACCGGGGAAGACTCGACTCGTGGATCCGGCGTGTTCGCAGGCCGGAAACCGTCTCTCGATCGATCCTCTCGCACTCCATTCGAGTTAAAACCACTGTTAACCGGGTTCGGTGCGCGAGCCTACCCGTAGAAACGATAATTTCCAGCGTTTACGCGCGTTCGCGGGAAAAGTAGGCGGTCACGAGACGGGCTGCCGACGTTTTACTGCGCTTTTACGGCGGACATTATCCGCGCCGGATTCCCGAAACAACGAGCGAGCCTCCTTGGACGAGATACATGTATAGTTCTCGTTAAAAGAGGGACCAAGAACACAGAAATCGCGACTGTGTTCGTCGCGTTGAGTGTGTCGCCTGTGTCGAGCAAGTAAAGTAACTTCTCGTCCGTGGCCTTCTGGCCCGTATGTTTCTCTTCCTCGCGAACCAGACTCCTCCTCCTTCCTTTCCAGAAGCGTTGATAACGCTAATTAGGCTTGGAAACACCGCTCTCAACCGGGAGGATCTGTTTCTTTTTCAGCGCTTTTAAGTGGAGTCGCGCGTCGCTTGTCCGGTCCTTTTAGAGCGGCTTTTAAGCGTGTTTTCCACGCTGGAACCGCTTGTCGAGTGTGTTCTAGCTTGGGAATATTGCTCGATTGGAATTCCTCGGTTTAAACTCGGTGTGTGTACACCACGGGTATTCAACCCTGGCGAGTTCTTTCGTCTAACGCACAGTTCAGGTTTCTGGGTCAAAAAAGACCCGAATACCTTACACATGACAATTTTCGAACCTATTTAGACGATGAACTCTTAACCCTTCGACAGTTTATCCGGAGCGAGACTCGGGTAGTGCGTTGAATAACGGACAGTTTAACTCAGGAGAGATTTTTAGGAAGAAAGTTGGAAAGGGACGAGATGTTATTATCAGAACCGTGACACAGGGTTACGTACACTGTGCTTTAAAAATAATCATACGTTAGACTGTCAAAGGGTTAATACGATGTTAAAGGAACGTAAACTCGATGACAGCAAAAGTTATTAAAAAAGTAAGAAGACGACGGGTCAAAAAAGACCCGAAGATCGTATATACTAAATTTAATCTGTCACAGACTTTGTTATTCTAAGCAGCGAGAAATAGAACGACCGTTTCGTTTCGACGTAAACGGTTCTCGAAGGGAGATTCGAGGAATGACACGGTTGACAGTTCCCTTTTTTCCCCCTTAACCCTTTCTCGTACGCGGTAACAGTTCGGTTTGGTTGGTATTAAAAGTACGAAGTTCGAGGTATTAAATTGTACTGTTTATAACGAGACAGCTGCTCCTCGATATTTCAACCGACGCCCAGCGTCCTTCCACATGGTCTCCGGCCATGGGAGACCGACTAAAAAAAGGGTCCGAGGGCACGCGTTTGTGTAAACACCGAAAACGATGAAACGCTTCTCCCTGTGTATTAACTGGAAACTTGTAATCTGAAAGGCATTTAACAGACGTAAATAATCAATCCCCGATGATTTACGACCTGAATTACTCATCGTTCACCTACACGAAAATAACTAGCTCTATCTATTTAGAGAAGTCTATATATAAGAAGCACAATTAATCGAAGTTTCTGCTGAGACAAACCTTGATCAATCCCCCACCGATAAATCGCCAGAATCACCTTCCTTTTCCCGATCAATTACGAAGTCGAACTTGAGAAACAGCCTCCGAATGTTTGCTCGTTCGTGATCGAGAACGAACCCAGAAAAGAGCCAAAGAAAGAGAGGGAAGGAAGGGAACCGCGGCGTAGAGGCTAAATACAGGTTCGAAAAGGAGAAACGAATTACCTACGAATCGGCTCCGCATCCCCTTTTTATTCTTTCTACAGTGGACCAGCTAAGAGCGGCCCCTTTCATCCTCTTCTTCCACCTCGCTTGGGAAAACGACCACGGTCCTTTCGCCCAAAGCGACCTCCTCGTTCATTCGCCTCACCACTTTCTCTCCTCTCTCTCTCTCCTCCTTTCTCTTCTCTCCATGAACTTCGAACGTCTCCATTAGAAGCCGTCGCGCCTTCAGGCCTCTCGCGGTCTCCTAATTTGCCTACCGATCCGCACGATTTCGCTGCGGGTAACACGAGGGAGAGAGAGCAACAGAGTGACCAGTCTCGAAGCAGAAGAAGGTATTCAAGAGTGACCTGGCGTTGCGAACAACGAGCAATTTATTTTTTGGTAGGTAGGTACTACCTTCTAGCGTGCAACGTCCAGTTGTTTCGTGCATGCCGATCAACACACGCGCTTATTCGTGGTTCCGTGAAACGAACGCCTCGGGTTCGCTACCTATTCATCTCTCCTCTCGTTAACCACCGGGACATCTTCATTCGTTCGATCGATGTGTGTTCGTCTCTACTCCTGGACGTCTCAATAATCCGAGCCATGGCGAATTACCAAAGCTTTGCCAACTGGTGTTGCCCGTTTTCAGTCCTCGTCCATTTGCAGGGAGGACGATGGTCGCGCGCGCGCCACTCGGCGAGATTCGTTCGCGTGATTCCGTGATCGCCACCGGGACGAACGCACGAGGATCTCTCTCTCTCGTTCTTTTTTCGCTCTGCTCCCTTTTCTTCGTCCTGGACCCTCGCGCAAAAACGCCCTTTGTTCGACGCGGACCGTCGCTTTTTCGATGTATAATTATTTCAAATATGCGGCGCACTTTTTGCCCCCGCCTCTGCCCCCAGCTGCCCCGCGGGCAATTAAGCGGCAGCTCGGTGGCGAGGGTTTAGAAGCGTTGCTTCTGGGCTTTCGCGAGCCTTCTGACAATGAGTTAAAAGGGGAGGTGTGGAGATTTTAGAGCGGTTTTTTCGAGATTGAGGTTTTGGAGCTTGGGTAAAGGAGGATGTGCCGAGACTTTGAAGCTGGGAGAGTGTTTTTGCTCGTCGCTCGCTGGCTGGCGAGTAATATTTTATATTTTAGATATATACAATGTTAGAAAATCCTTATCTTATTGTTTTATAGTCAAGATTAAATAGAACAACTTTTATCCAAACTTTCTTTTATTATTTACGTGTTGAATCCGCCCACATATTTACTATAGAATAATCTTCTTTTGTACAATCTTTTAGGGAACAGCTTAGAGGAATACTTTACAATCATTGCATCCACGAATAATTTCTTTTCTGTACTTTATTGTTAAACATCTTTTACCTCCACGTAGCTTTGAAAATTTTGGTTCATTCAGAGAGAAAGTGTCTATGAACTAGTCTTATAAATTTCTGTAATACTCCTACTGTCTCCTCGAAAGTTGAATTGTCGGATGACTACGCCTTCCGAGGCTGCCTTAACCCTTGATTAGGAAGGACTTCGTCGTCGCAGCCTTACTCATAGGAAAATGGACCAATTTGGGGTATAACCCCAAAATCCGGAAAACTCAATTCTTGTACTAGCAGCAATAGACCGAGCGTTCATCTACCAGAATAAAGTCTCGTCCTAAAGCAACGTCCTCCGTGGAACCCAACAGAATTGTTCTGTTTTCAATTTCCATTCAAAAATTGAACGAGACTACGAACTGAAATTTCACCGATAAAGGATTAATCCTCGAATTATAATAATCGAATTACGCGTTCTTTTATTTCCCCCGTGAAACGGTTGCTCGATTCTTGCCCCGGTTCGCCGTGAAACCGAATCGATACGCGCTGGTCGACGATTACAGGAACCGAATCGATCCCACGGTGCACGCGTGTTCCAGCTGACGCCGCGTATCACCTGGCCAAACGATTTCACCGATCCCCGGGGATAAACGCGCGTGAAAATTGATAATCGACCGGTCGTGGAAAGCGCAGCGGCTGTCCCACATCGCCTGCCCCTCTCGACCAAATAATCCGCGTGATTCGTCTCGCAGCCGGCCACCGATGCACGGAGGAGAGAAACAGGGCTCGATATCCGTGCCGCTTTCCAGCAAATAACACCGTTCCGTGGTGGCCTCGAAGTGTGCACGCGGGCGCGTGATCGGTGGAATCGGGGCTCGAATCATCATTGGGAAATAAATCACGGGCAAACGAGCATCTCGCGCGTGTGCAGTTAGGAGATAGCACGTTACGCGGGAATAATTGATTAAACGTTGATATGTTCATTTTATTTCGTTGGTGGAGTTGGTCGTCGAGCGGAGAAATTTTTAAATGGAATTTTCGGAGTGATTGACTCTTGTGGAGCAATAGAACGATAGAATTGTGATCGATAGTAACGGTAAAAATTAAAAATATAAAATACAAAAGAAATTTTTAAATGGAATTTTCGGAGTGATTGACTCTTGTGGAGCAATAGAACGATAGAATTGTGATCGATAGTAATGGTAAAATTGAAAATATAAAATATAAAAGTAATTTTTAAATGGAATTTTCTCTGTGACTGACGTTTATGGAGCAACAGGATAATAAAATTGTGATCGATAGTAACGGTAAAAATGAAAATATAAAATATAAGAGAAATTTTCAAATGGAATTTTTGGAGTGATTGACTCTTGTGGAGCAATAGAACGATAGAATTGTGATCGATAGTAATGGTAAAAATTAAAAATATAAAATACAAAAGAAATCGGACATTAGTTATATCTGCAATAATTGAAACGCTACGGAGCCGTTATTCTGCGTATCTCCTACAGGAGACAAAAGGAATAAAAACAAGTTTTCTACGCGTTTCGGTCGCGTGTGCACAGGTAGAGAGATTTATTTAAGAAAATCCTTAGGTGTCCGGCGCTAGGGGAACTCCCCCTAATGGCAAAAATGAAAATATAAAATACAAAAGAAATTTTTAAATGGAATTCTCGGAGTGATTGAGTCTTGTGGGGCAATAGAATAATAGAATTATTATTGACATTAATGGTAAAAATATAAAAGTAATTTTTATATTGAATTTTCTCTGTAATTGACGTTTATGGAGCAATAGGATAATAAAATTGTGATCGATAGTAACGGTAAAAATGAAAATATAAAATATAAAAGAAATTTTTAAACGGAATTTTCTGACTGACTCTCACGGAGCAGTAGGATAATAAAATTATGATCGATAGTACTGGTAAAAATGAAAATATAAAATCTATATAAGGGAAAATTATACAAATTGAGGATACAAAAAAAAAGAAACGCACGTAACATCATGCACACGCACATAAGCAGAATATTCGGCGAGTAAACGCGTCTCGATGGCTGCTAATAACGAAACGAAACAGTCCACGATGCATATGTTGCTAAATTGAAAAGGTAATTTTCTTAATTAAGGCTTTAATATTCCATCATAAGTGGATCCGGAGAAAGAAGAACATAAAGCGACCGCGTCTAATCAAGTCAGACGCGTTTCCCGGCTGCTCAAAGCATCGGCCACCATTAACGAAACTCATTAATAGAGTTTATTACCCTTGCTCTGACGCCGTTTCTATTTACCGTCATCATAAACTGCGGCTACGGTTGCTTCGAGTAAGGCTTATATACTATATCCGTATGCTTGGTTAATGTATCGATCTTGTTCAATCGGTACGTCACACGCGTCTTTCCCCTCTTCTTTGAACTTGACATAGCCTTGACTCGAGACTTGTGCGTGGGTGCATATACTGGTTGGACCTTTCGTTTGTATCGCGTTTGCTGTCCGTTCCCTTGTGTTTCTCCCTTTGTTTACGAGAAGCCTCCACGGGATGCGCGTATAGTCGCGGTCGAAGATTTTCTGGTCAAGGCCATTCTCTCCCACCGTGGTTCCACGGTTCAGCTACTGCTCTTCGCGGTCAAAGACTTTCGTCTGTCGAGGCTGCTTTCTGCCCTTAGTTCCTAAAAAATTACACGCTTCTCTGGACTTTATGACACTCTGTGGTACCGTTCTTCAAGGCTGAAGATTTTAGTCTGTGAAGCTTCTTCTTTTTTTTATTTTTCAATTTTTCAATTTTTATGCGATCTTTGTTTCAACTGTTTTTCATTCTTTGGCTAGATTTACGCTTTCATGGTTCCTAGAAATGACTCGAAATCTTCAGAAAAGTGGAATTTATAGTCTCTACAGTATCCTGCAGTACTGTTCTTTAAGGTTAAATGTTTTTATTGAGAATAGATTATATTTTGAATTCTTACTTTCCTACTGCGAGCTTCTCTGCTTAACGTAGGCCCAGGCCGGGCCATAAAAGCCATGGGTCCGCTGACCGTGGGGCGATGCCGAGTATGTAACAAATGTTCTTCCGTATTTTAAGTAGTCCTGCGACAACCCCGAACTGAGTAACTGTTTTTCACTCGGGGTTTCGCCTCCGTTTTTTTGTATTTCATTTCTATCAATAAACGTTTTTTTTTTCGGTCGCGTGTGCACAGGTAGAGAGATTTATTTAAGAAAATCCTTAGGTGTCCGGCGCTAGGGGAACTCCCCCTAATGGCAAAAATGAAAATATAAAATACAAAAGAAATTTTTAAATGGAATTCTCGGAGTGATTGAGTCTTGTGGGGCAATAGAATAATAGAATTATTATTGACATTAATGGTAAAAATATAAAAGTAATTTTTATATTGAATTTTCTCTGTGACTGACGTTTATGGAGCAATAGGATAATAAAATTGTGATCGATAGTAACGGTAAAAATGAAAATATAAAATATAAAAGAAATTTTTAAACGGAATTTTCTGACTGACTCTCACGGAGCAGTAGGATAATAAAATTATGATCGATAGTACTGGTAAAAATGAAAATATAAAATCTATATAAGGGAAAATTATACAAATTGAGGATACAAAAAAAAAGAAACGCACGTAACATCATGCACACGCACATAAGCAGAATATTCGGCGAGTAAACGCGTCTCGATGGCTGCTAATAACGAAACGAAACAGTCCACGATGCATATGTTGCTAAATTGAAAAGGTAATTTTCTTAATTAAGGCTTTAATATTCCATCATAAGTGGATCCGGAGAAAGAAGAACATAAAGCGACCGCGTCTAATCAAGTCAGACGCGTTTCCCGGCTGCTCAAAGCATCGGCCACCATTAACGAAACTCATTAATAGAGTTTATTACCCTTGCTCTGACGCCGTTTCTATTTACCGTCATCATAAACTGCGGCTACGGTTGCTTCGAGTAAGGCTTATATACTATATCCGTATGCTTGGTTAATGTATCGATCTTGTTCAATCGGTACGTCACACGCGTCTTTCCCCTCTTCTTTGAACTTGACATAGCCTTGACTCGAGACTTGTGCGTGGGTGCATATACTGGTTGGACCTTTCGTTTGTATCGCGTTTGCTGTCCGTTCCCTTGTGTTTCTCCCTTTGTTTACGAGAAGCCTCCACGGGATGCGCGTATAGTCGCGGTCGAAGATTTTCTGGTCAAGGCCATTCTCTCCCACCGTGGTTCCACGGTTCAGCTACTGCTCTTCGCGGTCAAAGACTTTCGTCTGTCGAGGCTGCTTTCTGCCCTTAGTTCCTAAAAAATTACACGCTTCTCTGGACTTTATGACACTCTGTGGTACCGTTCTTCAAGGCTGAAGATTTTAGTCTGTGAAGCTTCTTCTTTTTTTTATTTTTCAATTTTTCAATTTTTATGCGATCTTTGTTTCAACTGTTTTTCATTCTTTGGCTAGATTTACGCTTTCATGGTTCCTAGAAATGACTCGAAATCTTCAGAAAAGTGGAATTTATAGTCTCTACAGTATCCTGCAGTACTGTTCTTTAAGGTTAAATGTTTTTATTGAGAATAGATTATATTTTGAATTCTTACTTTCCTACTGCGAGCTTCTCTGCTTAACGTAGGCCCAGGCCGGGCCATAAAAGCCATGGGTCCGCTGACCGTGGGGCGATGCCGAGTATGTAACAAATGTTCTTCCGTATTTTAAGTAGTCCTGCGACAACCCCGAACTGAGTAACTGTTTTTCACTCGGGGTTTCGCCTCCGTTTTTTTGTATTTCATTTCTATCAATAAACATTTTTTTTTTGCAGTCGATTGAGTCAATCTTTATTCGCTAATTAAAGATCCTCAATAGTTTTACTCTCTGAAGAATACTTCTTGTTAATTTGTTAATTCTCGTATGATTTCTGTTCCAACTGTTTCTAATTCTCTCATTAGATTTCCTCTTTTATGCTCCTAGAAAATGACTCGAAATTTTGAAGAAAGTAGAATCTGTAGTCTCTACAATACCCTACAGTACTGTTCTTTAAGGATAAATATTTTACTCTCTCAAGCCCGCATCTTCCCCTTCCAATCCTTCAATTCTTATACGACTCTTGTTTCAATTATTTCTAAGTCTCTCCCTAGATTTCTCCACAACACAGCAGGTACTATTCTTCAAGGCTGAAGACTATAGTCTCTCGAACCCACTTCTTCTAACCTTCCAATCCCCAACTCTTCCACAAAACTTCCTTTCACGCTTGCACCAAATGTCTCTAAAAAAACCCAAGAATCCCAGTATCCGTAGAAAGCTAAATCTCCGCTCTACCTTCGAACAGAACCGTAACAAGCCGAATTACCCAGAAATACCAGCAGCAGAACGCGTCGAAACGAAGATCTGCCAGGAGCAGAGTGCCAAAGGGCCGCGATTTCCTCTCTCGCGAGCGATTAGCGACCGAGCAATCTGCCCAAGAGTACTCTTCCTTATTCCTGTGCCCTGTGCACTTAGACTCTCCACCGGCTCGCACTTAAGCCGTGTTAGGCGTTAGTTAAGTCGAACGAATGGCTGGTCTCTACCAGAGAGAGAGAGAGAGGCCCGTGGCGAACACACCGCGTAGACTCTCTCGAGGAATGCTCGGTCCGCTTTCCTCTTTCCTCTTGATTGACGCCGCCAGCGTTGCTACACGTTCCTTGCTCCTACGATGTACTTACCACGGTGGAAAACGCGGTTCCGCGAGCCGGTGCGCCGCTTAACACGCGGGATATTTATACATCATCGTGCTCGTAAAGCGTTCCGAAGGAGCGTCGCGGTGCGCGAACGCGGTCGGGCCCCACTTCAACGACATTCCCTCCTTGGAAACGATTCGCCGCGTTCTTCTAGAGCTGAGAACGTTGGAACACCGGCTAGCCCTGTGCTTCTAAATTAACACGTTGGAATCTGAAGGATCTGGTAAACGCGGCCGATACTCTTCCGTCAATCTACAGTGGATCGTTCACGGGCTGATGAGAGAGCTTCTGCGGAGAGGAAAGCTCGGAGGATTCGTTGGAAGTGGAGACCACCTGAGAGTCAGTTTTCGAGTAGAAAGAGAGGAGATTTTGGGAGACTTAGAAGCGTTTGTTTTGTGAACTGTTGGATGCAGTCTTCTTTCAATTTTGTGGGGATAATTCGTGGCGAAAGAAAAGTTTTAAGAGAGAGAAATGCTTGGGGGATTCGTTGGAACTGGAAGACCATCTGACAACGAAGTTTTGGATAGAAAGAGGAGTAAATTTGGTGTTTATTTTATTAATAATCTCGAGTAAATAATTCATAGTTGACGAAAGTTTAAACGGAGAGAAATGCTTGGAGGATTCGTTGGAACTGGAAGACCACATTACAGTGCTTTTCCGAATAGAAAAAGGAGTAAATTTGGTATTCTCAGAGGTGTTTATTTTATGACCTGTCAAGAACCACGGTAAGTTTAAAGAACTCGCAGAGAAGACAGACTGTAGGTGGTTAAAGTTAATGGCTTTTTAACGAACAACGCGGCATACACATTTCACGTCTATCCTATTGCTCCTGTTCCGCTGCCACGGAACATTTATCATAATCAGCATTCGTTAGATCGACCGCGACGACGACTTAATTAAATCCTTACAAAAACCATCTCGCAGGACGCGCGAAAAAATTCGATCTTCGTCCGGTCTTATCCTTAAGAAAACCAAATAGAAATCGTTTCACGTACCAAGCTGACAACCGAATTAACTATCTCTGCCTCGCAATGCAACACCATAGAATTAATTACAATTCTATGACTCGAAATGAAATGAAATAATTCCCTTCCTCCCCTCTCTCTCTCTCTCTCTCTATTCATCTCAAACAAATATGCACCAACCTAGAAGAAGACACACAGGCCCACGTTCGTATCGTCGAAAGTTCGCCTGAGAATCGGCGCGAAAGAGACTCAGAACGAATCCTCTCGCAACGCTATTCAACGATCGTAACGTGGGAAGTTATGATATTTAAAGGAGAACGGCCGTGTTCGAATCGTTAACGTTCGGAACACAATGCGTTTCCATTTCACGCATTTCTGCATCCACCGGCGCGGAATTTCCGCGATGCTTCGATCGATACCGCGCATGGTAAGTCTTACGCGCGCCAGTTTCACGGCAGATGATGCATATCAAAAGGAGAAACCGGCCTCGTAACAATGCGTTAATGTCTCCGCGCCGATCTGATTACGGTGGATTTACGTTTGATCGTCGACATTTCACAGAGAACTCGTGTCGCAACCCAACACAAACATACACACAGAGAAACAGATTTTTATCATTCCTCTTCAACCAGACCGCTGCCGGTGCTGTTACTCTCTTATTCTTATTCCCGGTTCGTAACATGTGTCGAGTATTTTCAATTGCTGGATAACACGCCTAATCACCGGTATCACAAACTCTTGCAACATTGTACCGCGTTGAAAATACCGGTTGATTTTCACAAACCGTGCATTAGAGGCTCGCTTCTGACACGCAGGTTACAAGCACTTCCCGCGGCAACGTCATTATCTTACATTCTTTATTTTTTTTGAAACCATGTTAAGAGACAGAAAAGAAAGAGATGCTCGAATTTCCCGTTCTTCGACGCACCGTGTGAGTGTGCAATTAAGCCGAACAGATGTAGCATTATTCCCGAAACGACGTTCGAGGATTTCACGTGGTTCGAGTGCGGTTATAATGAAGCCATAAACGAACCACCGAGAACGTTTCTAACAGCCAATTCTCCTTATCGCGTAGCTCGAAAATAGTGTGCGAAAATTTCTGGTATCCATTTGTTACGCGCGAACACAGGCGGAACGTTCAATTACACGGTGTAATTGACAGGCGCTGGCAGAGTAACCAAATTGAAATTCGAAATATTCCTAAAGTCCCTCCCAGGTTCAACAGCCATTGTACATTTCCACGGTGGACAGTGAACGGGCGTTAAACGACTTTCCAATAAGATACCTGAAATTCCTCCATAATCCACGCGTATCATGTCGCATTAAAATTCTTCCGACACGCGATACTCTCGGTGCGAGAAGATCGCGAAGGTGAAGAAAACCGCAGCAATTTGGTCCTGAAAGGAATCCAAATAATTTCGTCCTGCAATCGTCGAACGCGACGATTCTACACAGAGAAAGACGCTTTACCTATTATACCGTGGAACGAAGAAAAACGACGCCTGGAGGATCCTCGAAATTCCACCTTCCGACGATTAACAATTACAATTACCCCGGTGAAATTATGCGAGCGTAGGGAGGCCGTTGAACAATTCCAGGACTCGCACGAGCGGTTGTTCCAACCAATTTGCGTACTTCTATAAACGCAAGTACCGCTGGCGTGTACCGTCCGGTAAATGTTCCTAGGCGTCCAGTAGCGGCTGTATTCAACTACTATACATAATGCATGAGCCGCGGTATACCTTCGTCTCTTCCTCGTTCCCTTCCTTCCTCTTCGATCGAAGAGCGAGCGCGCCCGCGAAACACCGGATCCGCTAATTAAGAAGCGGCTGGATTTATCTAGCGACGATTAAATCCGACTTATACGTCGAATTGTCCAAGCGATGTGTGGTACAGTGTGGATTTGTTGCAGGTAGGAGTACCGTTCGATCTCGGCTGGTTTGAAGCACCGGTGAAAAGCCGCGGAAAGCGCTCGTCTCGCGTTAAGGGCGTAATTAACGCGCGGGGACTATAATCTTCGGGGCAATAACGCGCGGCGCGCGGCTGAATTGACGAATTCCTCGTGAAATACTTGGCGGTTAACGATCCGCCTTGTGTTGGCTGGTTACGTTGTTAAGGATAATTGGCAGATTGTTTGATCAAATTCTTCCCTCTTTCCCATAAAGATGGATGTATGGTGTAGTCTGGGGCGAGAGGTTCTTTTATTTCGTTTATGCGAGGAAGAGTGTGAGGCCAACGAGGAATATTTACGAGGGCAGAGGAAGTTTTAAGTATGAAATTGTCTGCAGCGAATATTTCACATCGAGATTTCGCGTCTTTCTTTGCTACGTTTGGCATTGTTTTGCACGTCGCGAATTTAGAGCGCCAGCGAAGAAAACGCAGGAAAAATTGTAAAAAAATGAGTCTCTTCTCTTTTTCATCCTTTGAAATTATTTAAATTACCTATAAAAATATATATCGTTTGGCATTGTTCTGCACGTCACGAATTTAGAGCGCCAGCGAAGAAAACGCAGAGACTCTGAAATTATTTAAATTGCGTATGAAAACTGTCTCATTTCGCTACAGCTAGAGACGATACAATTAGGTGTTCTGTTTTACATGCCACACTCTGCTTTCACCGGATACACGTGTTTCCATCGCATTGCACCACGCTGTTTGCTTTATTCTTCGCTAACACCTTCCCTCCATTATTCGCCTATTTTTATGGGAACATTCCCGGTTCCTCGAGATAGCTATCGCGATTATCATCTAGAATTTTAAATCTCCGTTCAATAATGTACCCGGTAATCACGCGAACTTCGTTAAAATTCTACGAAGATCACGCACGCCTAATTTACTTCGTTTCAAATCAGAACGAAAGCAATTAAAAAAAGCGACGCGCAAGAGGGAGAGTTAAGGTGGACAACAAGATCCGCAAGGTGGAATACGGGCGTTCCAGATGTCTCAACGCCCCGTGACGATGATAAAGTGCTGATAATAACGCGACTAAGTAATCGCCGCGGTCGCGTCGACCTGATTCACCAGGCGAGAAGAAGCCGCGCGCGATTCTGTCCCCGACCAAGAGAAGAAGATAAATTTCTCGGCAGGGCTAATGGCGTTTCTTGCCCGCGAATTCATCTTATAAGGGCGTTCTTCGCCGGCGATGATCTGGGTGTTATAAGCCATCAGCGCCGAGAAAAGAAACGCTGCCGCGCCGCGCCGCGTTGCATAAATATGCATGCATCCGCCGGTGGCTCCTTGTAACTTCTCTCTTCTTCGTTGCTTTTTCTTAATACGCGAACCACCTTAAAAAAATGTGTATACGCCGTTGCAAGGTTTCACCGCGCGGATATACCGACCCCTGTTACCGATATATCACCGGTTATGACGCGACACGCCGATAAATTAACCGGACCCGCTGTTGTTGTCGAAAAGGTATACGTACCTGCCACAGCGACTTTGCGTTAGGTATACGCGGATTTATTACACTCTCGTTTCCAGTTGCAGCTGTGTAGGAACGCGAAAATTCGAAAAGATCGTCGGAAGCTGGCCTTGAGCAGCGGTTTTTTGGGGAGAGTATTGCGTTGAAATTGATGGTGACAGATTGGTCAGGTGCTTCTACGGCTTGTATTCTTTTGCCGAATGTTGGTTTAGCGGATTTTGGAGTAATTGTGTGGTTGAGTGCTGACTCAGAAGCGACGTTAATAGATTTGTTGCGACGCAAGAACTCTCCATAGATCTATATAGACTACGCGCATATTTCTGGAGGATTTCTTTATCACTCGGGGAAGTTTTCTTCGTTTCTCTTTTAACTCTGCTTTTCTACGGGACCGTTGCTTCAATAGACAAGCGTCTAAATTTCTTTAACCCTTTGAGTACCGACTCAGAAGCGAGATTGGTAGATTTGTTGGGATGCAAGAGAGCATCCGTAGATTCTGGAGAATTTCTGTATCACTCAGGGAAGTTTTATCACAGACTCGGAAATGTCTTCCTTTCTCTTTTAACCGCTTTTCTATAGAACCGTCCCTCCAATAGATAAGTTTCCAAATTTCTGTAACCCTTTGCACTGAATGTCGACTTGAATTTGTTGCGATGCAACAGAGTATCCATACCGCTCACATATCTCTGAGGAAAGTTTGATCAGAGTTTCTCTTCTAATTCTGCTTTCCTACCTGGGATTAAACCTTGAAATACAGCTCACACCTTCAAATTTTCCCTCCAGATCGAGCAATGCTCTCGACCTAACACCTACTACACAAACTCACTCCAAAGTCAAACAGATTCCATCTATCACCTATCGGAAGATGATCCACAATATTTCCAACTCCTCCCGGCCATCACCCAGCAGATGACGAAAAGAAAGCACTCCTCCGGAGAGGCAAAACACGTCGATATACGTCAGCGCTGAAGACTGCCCTTCGCGATATGCAAATGGCGGCGCGTCTTGCCCCAGCTGGAACGTGGCCTCTGCGAGGGTGCATCGATACACGTCGCCGCGATACGTTCCCTCCTGAGGTCAGCGGGGCACGCTATCTCGCGAATCCGTGCACAGGTCCAAGAATTTCCAGAGAAGCTTCGTATGCATATGCATGCAGCAGCCGCGCTGCGTATACGGCAAAGCCGGTAGACGTTGGATAGGAAATAACTGCCAATTAGCAGCGAGCTCCCGCCGGTGGAAACCTGAGTACAAGCCGCCTCCGCTCTCTTCTCGGTGACTCACTTTTCATTGCCGCGCGATTGGGCGTTTCCCATGATCCACCGATGGAAAAGCGTCTCTATGAACATGTTTCACCGAAGATTCTTAAGTTCTACCATGTAGATGGAATTCGTGGCTACGGATTAAGTGGAATGCTAGGAGTATGCGATCCGTTAGTAGAATTTTTCGGCAGCTTCGAGGAACGTTAGTTTTGATCGACTCGTTTACATTTTTTCGTTGAGATGTGTAGTGGAGATTTGACCGTAGTTATTGGGTACTTGCTTGAATCTCAATTAGACGGATAATGCGCGTAGGTTAATAAGCAGAGGCTGCGTCGTATGAATTTCATGAGTTTGCGAGGAGCGTAAATCGTGCGCTGTCAGTTGTAGGTATTGCGACACTTTAAGGAAAATATCACTTCTGACACAGTTATCTGGGAGATGTGAATTTGCAAAAATTGAATTATTGCCTTTTCTATTGAAACTTACGAATGCAGAATGAATTATTAGAAACACCAAGGTAACCACGTATCGGTAAAAATATATGTGCAATACGAAATTCCAAACTGAACAATTTCTTCTGCATCTCCTAACGACTGTTTCCATTTAGTCCTGATACTTACGATTTTAACCCTTTCGCGACCAGCGCCGGTTATATCCGGCATCCGCTAAATGCTTCACACTGGCTAGCGCCGGTTATATCCGGCATAATATCTGGCTAAGCGCGTCGCTTCAACAACTCAAAGTGAAGGCCTCAACAACATTCCCTTTATCCAATACATCCTTAAGTCCCAACGAAATCCTCTAAGATTTTACACGGACACACTGGGAGCTCCGAAAACGCGAGACACTTTTAATATGTACGGTGTGCACTAATGGTACAACGACCGCTTCGTTAGTGGCGTACCGATGGCTAGTTCCGCCGTCGCGAAAGGATTAATATTTCCAAACTCTGCTGTAGTTACCTACCTTTTTAACATACTACGAACACGATAACGAAAGTTGATTCCAGGGAAAATATCACTTCTGACACGCTTACCCGCGAAATGTCAATTTACAAAAATTAAAGAATAAACTGCAACTAAAAAACAATGTAATTATTACCTCTTCCATTGATACTCATAAACGATGTATAAATGATCTACCGTTGTCACATATCTCGAATAATTTCTTCTACACTCGAATAATTCTCTAACGACTGATTCGACGAGCGTCCTGCTACTTACGAAGCCGGTGCATACACTCGAAACAGAGAGAAAACCGAGCAAACATCGACGAATAAATGAATAAAACAGAACGTCGCTACACCCTCTCCAACGTTGAAATTTACCTCTCACAAATATGATCGACCGTATTGTCCCTGAGGAACAGCTCGTACGCGTGACGCAGCCCTCGCTGGGAAGTCGTACAGCTGCCTGCAGTGACGTCCAGGGAAAAGTTGGCGGCCGCGTGGCCACGGGGACACGCGCCGCTGCCCCGCGGTGAACGCAGCAGATGCGTGGAGTATGCGTGTGATTGAGGGTGATACTGTAACGAACCCCTAAGTTCGTGATCCACGATGATAAAACTGAACCACGTCGATGCACATGGCGTTTCGCGTCGCTCGCGTGCTACCGATGCATTTTTCTTCGATCTCTCCAATTTCTCTTTATTCTCGATCGTTCGAATCCAGCTCGTGTAATTTCTGTCGCGATTAATGGACAGCATCTGGACGTGTTCCGTACTCGGCTAATTAAATCCAGACACCGCTGGATTGCGACCTCGTGAGGAACTGGAGAACATCCGCGAGATTGAGGCTACGCGTGAGAGGTCAATGCAATTTGGTTCGTGCTCGAACGATTCGTGGTACCGCGTCGATTTTAATTAACGAAAACCATCGATTCGAACAGAACGTTGTTCGTGTGGAATCAGATTTTCCGAGTGCAATTCAGCGAGAACGAAGTTTTCACCGTCGATGATCCCCACCTGGAATCATTCACGGATCCGGTTCTTACGGTAATCCTGGACAGAGAATGAACACTAGCGAAACGTAGAAACGAGTCCGCGGCGCATACAGTTACACTGGTTATATGCCATGTAACCGGATAAATTATTTATGAACAGCTATTCTGGTTCCGCGCTTCTGAAATACCATTCACAGGTATTCCCGACGCGTCCGATAGATTCTACTTCCATCGTGAACTAAACTTCTCAGTCTCGCTTTCACTTGGAT
>NW_017100272.1:217934-249522 GCF_001263275.1 Habropoda laboriosa | reverse complement strand
ATTTCCCGAGTTTCTTGGAAATGCAATCTTCAGCTGTGATCTTCACTCGCCAGCGGATTTTACTTTGCAAGATCAATTGGATCTCCATTTCTATATATCTTTTAACAATTTTTCAAGTTTTTGCGAAAGTACTGGAAAATCGCCCCAGGTCCCCACTTTTCGAAATTTTTAAGTCGATATACGTTCCCAAAACAAAATTTACGCAACAAATTTTATACAGGGTGGTCCACGCAACGTGTGCACCGTTATAACTTCCAAAGTACGCGTTGCACGAAAAAATGTTATATACAAAAGTTACATGGCTTAAAAGGGTACACTATGTAGTGCGTTAATTTTTTCTACAGGTGAAGGCGTTTCGGAGATTTGAAGGTCAACTTTGTTCTTTTAAACAGAATACTATATTTTTTATAGCAAAATATGGTAGAGTATCGAATTGTAAGTAAAAAAGTATTGACCGTTATTAGCCCTAAACCTAACAGCTAACGAGTAATTTCACTTTATTACTTGAAAATTTTCCTCACGTAATATCAAGTTGGAGATTCAACCATATCTGTAAGGTTATAACGGTGCACACGTTGCGTGGACCGCCCTGTATATTAAAGCTTGAAACGACGGTGAAGATTTCGCCCACAGAGTCGAAGAGTCACGCACACAAGGATTGAAGGCAAAGTTTAAGTGAGAAAAATAATGGAAATTATTTTCCAAATTTTCGTGAGCTCTGAAAGGGTTAACCATCACAACCAACGTCACTTTCTCACTTTCTTCTATGTAACATATTTTCGTAAGCAATTTTCAATTGTTCTTCTAAGTCCATTAAGTAAGAAAAAAGAAGATCGACGAATTATTGCTCACACCCTATAGTACTCTAGTTAGGCACGGTCGTCATACCCACATGTTCCTTTCACACGCACGAAATTTTCGGCCCTCGATTGAAACGCGCGATAGAACGATATCCACTTGAAAGAGGACTACAAAACAGGCAGCCATGTGTGTGCATGTACGAGATAACGACGTTCCTGGAAGCAGATCGCGACTGAGATTTATCTGACGCGAAGACACCGTTTCCAAACGGCTCCTCCCCTTTGGCGACTGGCCCTGGTGAATTCTGAATGCGGCCAACAGCCGCGCAAACCGACGACGCGACGTTGTCGGGAGAAGAAGAACAGAGAAGAGGAAAGATATTCGGTTAGGATGCATAGAGGAAACGAAATCCGGCTGATTCGGATCAGAATTCAGGGCGCATTTGTGTCGTCGCCAGAGACGCCGCGTGAGATTTACGAATTCGCGTTAGATCCTGGTCCTCGGGTATTCAAATATTCCACGAAGGAGAACGGGGATAGTCGATGCCGCGTCACATCGTCCTCTCTCGTCGACGAATCTCGGGATTATGCGGATTTGTAGAGGGAATATCAATGAAACGGGGAACACAGGATTTTTCCTGTGGTTCGATATGATTGGAATTTTTTCACTCGTGAAATTTTCAGCGAAGAGCTTGCAGTAAAACGTTTGACAGTCTTTTGACCATTTGACTCACAACTTTTTAATCAGTACGTGTATTTTTTTTTCGTAAGCATCGAGACACCTGTTGAATGGGGAGCGAAATTACATAATTATTCCAAAATAATTGAGATCCGTAAAAAAAAATTGAAATTAAAGTAAAATAAGTGAAATACAATCAATAGAATGAAAAGAAGTATCGAGACACCTGTTGAATGTGGAGCGAACTTACATAATTATTACGAAATAATGAAGAAAAAATAGTTCTCCCTGGAATCTTGCAATATAACGAGTACATAAATATACTGTTGCTAATATGTGATACTAATTTTACTCAGTACGTATATTTCCCTTCATAAGTATCGAGACACTTGTTGAATGCGAAGCAAGCTTAAATAATTACAAAATAATTGAGATCCTTAAAAAAATAAAATAAATAAAACAGAATGAGTAAATTAAAAAATACAATTTCGCTACTACGTGATACTAAGCTCCAACGAATAAATGTCCTTTAAACTGTATAATACTTTCTGCAGAAACCTAACCAGTGTCCCAATACTTAACAAACCGTAATGTAAGTAGATACACTCTGAACGGTGTAATTACCCTATTAGAATCTTCGCAGAGGTACTTTCATTTCCCAGATAAAAACACAACTAAACTCAGCATCTCCGTAAGAAGACCTCACAGTTTCATTATTCCCCGCGGGAAAGGGATGATGACAGGCTATCGACTGAGAAAGCACACACGCGTCCGAAAGACAAACTTGCAAATGGCACGTATAATGGTCCCAACCATCTCTCTCTCTCTCTCTCTCAAGTTTCTCGTTCAACCATGCTGGTAATGCACGTATAATGTTTCCATGAATTGAGACATTACTTTCAAGCGAAAATGTACGATCGCGATTCACCAGCTGAACACACCGGGCCTCGTCTCTCCGCCAGGCGGAGTGTTTTTCCCGAGCGAGGGAAGCTGATGACTACCCTCCGGGATCTGTTCGAAGCAATTTTCACTGAGCTAGGCCGGGCATAAGCCCGGGCTCGATCAAGGATACGACGGACTCTCGATCCTTCGGCGCGGTGTGCATTTATATCGCGGCGGGCGCAGAGGCGTGCGCAATATTTCGCCTGTCCGCGAGTAGCTTTCATGAGAATACAGCTATCGGTAAATTGCCGTCGCGAAATTACGAATATCGTGGCTCGTATATCACCGCGATTATTTTGCGTACGAAGGGAAATTTATCGAGACGACCGCGGACGTTACGTTAAGGTCCGACACCGAGCGACAGCGCGTAATTTCGCCAGTTATTCATTGTCCCGGGGAGCGTCATGGGAATTTTCGCGGTGCGTTCTGCTCGTGCGACTAACTTGCACTTTTGTGGAAAGTGTCTCTACTTTTGTCACGCTTCAGTATATTTTAATGTCGGTTTGTGAGAGAAAAATGGTAGTCGTTTGGTGAAGAATTTAGGCGGTGGTTTCGTTTCTACTAACCCTTTCATTCTCAAATTTAAAACTGGAAAGTTAATATACCTACACTTCTTTATTTATATTTATTAGAATTCATGGTAATAAATTAAAAGATATTATTTGAATTATAAATCTTCTTTATTTTAATACGTTAGGAAGGCACGCCGCTACGCAATTAATCAAACAAACATCGACAAGACGCTGCGAAAAAAAACATAGCGTCCGCTATGCTAAACAGATGGTTACTATGTTATTTTTATATATAGGTTTATATTAATCTGTCTCAGTATGTTGATCATTTCTGCTGTTACTATTACACAGACACACACTCACTTCTTCTAATAATCCAACAATATTATTTCTTTCGTGGCACGAGGAACTATCAATTCCCTTAAAACTTACTTGGTATTTATTTGGTGAAAAATTCTGGTGGTAGTTCCATTTCTGTTAACCCTTTCATTCTCGAATAATTTCAAATAAGAGAAATTGATATACACTTTTTTATTTATATTATTTCTTTTTTGACATAAGGAACTATCAATTCCCTTAAAACCTACTGGTTTTTAAAGGACGTTTCCCGACAGAAAGTGTGTTATTTTGGAAACTTAGGTAGGTATATGTACGTAAAAATGTCCAAAAAGTGGGAATTGAAGGACATAAAAAATTGTTAAAGGAAAATATAGAAATGGGTACCTCACACGAGGGTCAAAGGTGTTTGCCGACCGAAAGTATGACAAACTTGAGTCTTAGTCTGTGAGTAGTGAGCCCTAAATCTTTCGCATAAAGGCTCGCAGAAACCAACGAAATCTAAAAATTTGTCACCACCAAGGTAAGAATATAAAATCGAACAAAGTCCAAAAAGTAGCGACCGCCAAATGCAGCGAGACTTCTGCATATGCATAACTACACGCTATTCCGTATTGATAAAAGTAATTCAGTTTGGAAGTCGAGCAGAGCCGAAAGCGGAAGAAACGTGGAATTGCCGGGTGTATGCAGCTTCCGCTAAAAACCTGTGTTTAAATGGGAAAGATTACACGGCAAGATGTTGGTGGAGTTGTAGAGTGTCCGAGAGAAATCATCCTCACCGCGGACAGATAATTCGTTTCACTTCGGTATCCTGATTAATATCTGCGAAACAGTGTCATTACCGTACAGGCTAACCGTTGTCGTTCACGGAGTTCGAACACGTTCGATACGTTCGACTTGTAATTTCGAACCGGGTGAACCGTTCGTGCAATTTCATGGCGTGTTAGGGTCGATCGTGGCCCACGGCCATCGATTTCGTTGTGTTCCCTGCGCATACGCGTGTGTATGTGCACCTGTGTGCCTGGAGAAAATTCGAAAGGATCGCCCGTACGAGAAACCGCCATTAGGCGATAGCGAGTTTCCGCTAATCGAGTCGTTTCTCCCTTGTAACGTGGGAGGTTGGGTACACGTCTTCCAAGATGTTGGACGGTCGGTAACGATG
Organism: Habropoda laboriosa; assembly: GCF_001263275.1. Taxonomy (NCBI): domain Eukaryota; kingdom Metazoa; phylum Arthropoda; class Insecta; order Hymenoptera; family Apidae; genus Habropoda; species Habropoda laboriosa. The sequence goes on along the minus strand of NW_017100272.1, from coordinate 245,091 downwards.
TTTGTGCAAGATGATTTACGGAGATCGAGGCATGCTTTCCGTGGCACACTCTAAACAATGAGCCTTCGAATCTTATCTCCGCAGCTTGGCCATTGTGCGTGTGTTTTATTGCCGCGAATCGAGCGAATTCGTACGGAGGAGGAGTTTAGCGCGAGCTTTACATTCATCCTGCCTGCGCAAGCTGAGTCTTAATTATACGCTGCCTTCGCGTGTAAATGTACGACGGAAAAAGAGCATGAAATATCGTACGAGAGATGGAAATTTTAAGAAAAGAGGATCGTACAGATTGGGAGCTTGGTAACAATGTTCTTACGTGATTTAATCTTCCTTCGAATCGAGAACAGCGTTGGATGTATCGTAACCTGTCATTTAGGTTTAGAAAATCGGGATTTTTGAAATTGTTCGAACTTTGAAGATATGTGTAATTTTTTTTGAAGATTTTTGTTATTTTTTTTATTGTTCCGAGATTATTACCACTCGCGTTATCTGAGCGAAATTTTTCACGGTAGAGAGAGAAATTATCTAGATTAATGTGGGTGTAGCGGGACTCTCGTGTGAATGTTTAATTTAGATTCTAGAGCGATAGATGCGTGAACGAAGGGTGCATGAGCAACGGAGGTGTGAAGGAAGTGTGTTCGAGCCGAGTGCGTGAGATTATCGTGTGAAAGAAGGCTGCACGGTCACTCGTGGTTTGGTTAGATGTGTCCAAATGTTTGTTAAAAATGTCTGCGTAGAGTGGAAGAAATGGGAAAATAGAAAGAGTATTTGTAATTAAAATTCAGAGCGAGGGTATTTGAGTATTGCAAGAAACTTTCGCTGCGGCAAATTTTAGTACACAGTGGCTGCAAAATATTTTTTTTTAAATTTCTTTTACTGAATTAACGCGACAGAGTGCAGAGGATAAAATTGAGGCGCCAAAAGGCTCCAATAGCAGTTAAATAAATTCGCGATTATTTTTCAATTTCCCGTAATTCGACCTGTCCACAACCTAACGTTCCTACGATAAGAAAGAAAAATCGAGGAACAGAGTAGGCTGACGCGTTACAAGGCTGTAATTCGCCGTAGGAAGACTCGAAGCCGCGTTGTTTCACGGGGGTAACGATCCTCGAGATCTCATTTACAGTACAAATTAGTCGTAGGCCGGTCCTTGTGACCGTTAATGGTCTGCCGGCACGCAAAGAGGCTAGCTTTAACACGGGGGTAACGATCCTCGAGATCTCATTTACAGTACAAATTAGTCGTAGGCCGGTCCTTGTGGCCGTTAATGGTCTGCCGGCACGCAAAGAGGCTAGCTTGAAGACCGCGCTTTATCCGTGACGAAGTGTGCTCTCTTCGCTGAGCGACGCGTCGCGTTCTCGCAGCAGAAGATCCGTTGGCTGACTCCGCGCCATCGCGCGGCCCGTATTTCGCGCGAGCCTCCGCTGAATGCGAGTTAAACGAAGATTTATGCCGCGCCGCGTAAATATAAACAACAATATGCAATCCCCGTCTCATTGTCCAGCGCGAACGAGCGCCGAGCGGCGTCGACCAATGCGAACTAATAAGCGAACGTGTCCGAAGCTTTCACGTGCGAGGCCTTTCCACGGGACTAATTGAGTGAACGCGCCTGGCGACACCGCATAGAGGCTTCTTTTGTGCCGGGAACAGTTCTCGGTGTTTCGTTGAAGTGGTAAATGTTTAAGTAAGTAGCGTGTAAAGTGGATGGAATGTCGAGGATCGGCGTGTTAGAACTGATTTCAGAGGTGTTTGCGGGAATTATACAGTGATAATTTTCGTATTTCAGAAGAGAGAGGATATAGTAGAGGTAAAAGGGATTTGGAAAGTTATTCCTGGTTAAAATGGAAATTCCTGACAAGAGAAGTTGCGTTCGATCCCTGGATGTGGGAGGTGTAATGATTTCTCAGGATTAAGTAGGTAAAACAGATGGTAATAGTCTTAGGGGGTCTTTGGCATAGACGGTATTCGAGTCCTATTGTAATTTCTGAAGTCAAGATACCCTTCGCCGCGTGGATAGAAAGGATGGGTGACCGCTCTTGGGAAAAGAATTATCAGTTAGGAAAAATTGCACGGAGTCTTTGGTGGACTTTCAGGGGGACTTGGTGGACGGTAAAAAAATTAAGTTATAGAGTTCCAAGGTTAAAAAATAGGTATTTGAAAGTCTCAAAAATTACATCAGAAAAATTTCAGCGAATTTGGATTGAACAGAGAAGGAGGAAAATAATGTGGTGGAGTTTTCTGACGTTATTTGAAGGCATCAGGAAAATCCTACTGTATCCAAACTTAATCTACCAACGCTATCCATCAGCAAAAAAAAGCAGTGGAAGTTTCTCAAAAATAAGACAACAAAATAAAAGAAAAGTCCGAGGAAATCAATCTATCAGCGAAATCCAACGATCCTCCTCTGCATTCGCAACACAACTCCGCTTCAATCATAATCAAGCTCCCTCCCCCTTCTCCTATCCCGCTGCTGCTCCATAAAACACCTCGTGGTGCAATCCGTTTCTCGCCTAACTACCTGAAACGCGACGAACAAGACAGACAACACACGAAGCCCCGGACGAACAGGAAAAGAGGGGAAAAAGAAAAAATGCTCGGCAGCGAGCAGCGTATTTCGTTAGCGAGAGAGAACGCGCGTTTCGTCTCGCCGGTGAAATTTCAGCGAGCGCGTAATGCGCGCGCCTATTAAATGAACCGGTTTTAATGAATTTGCTTGTCCGCGGCGTACGCGAGCCGGCGTGCACGTGTAGTCGGCGAACGGTCGTGAGTCGCCTCGGAAGACTAATCGACCGGGGCGTAACGAGCCACCGGAGCGACGATCCATCCCTCCTCCCCATGAAACGGGGGACGAAAACAGTTCTCTCTCTCTCTCCTCTCTCTCTCTTTCTCCGCGAGCGGCGGAGTTTTTTGCGAGAGCGCTTCGGAAATTTGTCTGTCGCTGGCTTAATACGCCGGCTGTCACGCGCGTCGACGCTCATCCATCCAGAGTACTTCTGGCAGGTACGCGCGCCTCCCCCTCCGCCTGTATCGCTTTAATTCGCCGGTTCCCACGTGCGATTTCACCGGCCGCGATTTATCGCGCAACGTTTACCTCCCGTCAATCTCTTCAGTTTCGTTCTACGTTAGACAAATTTTCCCAGAGTCCTCTCGAATTTGAGGATCTTCAACGAGCAAGTGAAAGCTTCACCAATTTGGTATCTTCTCGATTAACCAACGCGCTCTATTCATCCTCGTCAGGCGGGTTTCGTTCGCGAAATAGTCTCCAACAATGACACGACCATTAGACTCACGTCACGGAGAGCGCGTTGATTGTAATCAGCGGCCGCTAACTTACACCAACTAGGCATATCGGTTCGATAAATCTCGCCGCGCACTTTTCCGTGTACTATTACGTTGCACGAGATGATACGCGAGACATTCATCATCATCGACTCGAACGGGTGGTAGATAAATACGAAGATTCGAAGCGTATCGAGCACCTTTCGAGCCGACAATTTCTATCGAAATTAAATCGATAACGCACACATTGTATCGCTATTATTACACGGTGAATTTTACCACGCACAACACGCGTCCCGTAAAAACGAAGCTACGCGTTGCTCGCGCAATATAGAAATTCCTACATAAATTTCTAACGTATTCGTAGAAAATTCGCGAGATTCGAGGGTCATCGAAGACTATAATCTACGGGGCTCGCATCCCAACACCGATCACAGTGTTCCACCAACCGGCCAACATGTTTGTTTTCGTGTAATTGCCAGGATTCGATGCGTGTGTACACGCTGCCGCTTTACTTATGCGCGTCCACGATTTTCATCTTGTAATTACGAACTATCGCCCCGTCTGGCGTTCGACGATCGTACATCATTTGCACGGAACCCTGTGATTACGGCGTTTAGAAGGGTGGCGGGCGGCGATTCCGTGACGCGAGAAGAGGCCACAAACACGCGTTTAATCGCGGTTCCTCTTAATAACACACCGTCGATCTGTCGTCGACGTTCTTTCACTCGTTTCACTCCCACTAAACTTCCTCCCCCCCCCCTTCTTTTCTTCTCGCCGAAATAAAGTGAGCAAAAAAATCGTAACTCTATACTCACAATGTCCTCCATACTGTGATTTCCGGCGTGCATTAATCCGGGATTACGTGCAGCTTCCCACGGATTGTTGTTTCAATCGTAGCAATACATGCACAAAAATCCCACAATCTCGACAAATCGCTACTCAGCTCCTTCGTTCTCTCCCTCTCAGCAAATCACACGATAGCTTCCTCTCTCACTAAGCGTCGAACAACTCGCTGTCATTCTCAGAATCATCGTCCAGACAGACGATCACTATTTCATACTAAAACTTGTCACACTGTACCGGCGAAAATCGAACCAAATCGAACGTTCATTCTTCGTGTTACTCGTAGACGTTCTTATCTCCGAGGATTTCTCGCTGTTGGTTCGGGGTTCAAATGCAGGATAAACGCGGATCGGAGCTGCTCTCTCGTAACCGGAGATATCCAGTCTATTTATACGGTATAGAAAAGCTCGAGTTTGTAAACACGCACACACGCAGTTCCCTCGCGATCTCACCGTAAGATCGCCGCGAGGATCGTCGTCACCGGTACACGGTGACGACAACGACAGTCAGGGTGGTCCGCGACGCGCGACATCCTCGTACCGGTCGTCGAAGTCTCCGCGTGTTCACTTTTCAAACCGATCCTCTTCCTCGCATATTCTCCCTATCCTCCTCTCGACTTCGATCCTGCCAGTGACACTTCCAGAAAAAAAAAGAACAGCAATTTCTAGTAGAAACTTCGACGTGTCAAAAACCCCGTCGATTCGTCTAAATCCTTCGATCGACGATCGAACAACAGCGGTCCGGAGTTTTTATCGCGTTCCAGCAGGGATGCAAGTCCGTTGGATGAATTCTGGACCACACACAGTCGTGGATGAGTTCGTAGAACGAGCGTACGATCGACGTAGAAGCGCGAGACGGTGGGCCGAGAGGATGCAAAAGGACGACGCGCGGAGAACCAACCGTTCGCCGGCTCGGGCTGAATCTCACTGACTCGGTTGTTGCGCTGCCCGCCAGCTCTGGCTGCGACGTGTTGCGCCCGCCGTTAGAGCGAGAGAGAACCGACGCGTGGCAAAAGATAGACCGAGAGAGGTGTAGAACGCTGCGAGTAGCGTAGTGGTAGTGGGGGGTTGGTTCAGGCCCTTCTTCCATCGAATCCCTCGAACCCGGGCCAGTGAGGCCTACCGGGTGCCCAGGGCTTCGACCATTATCTCCGTTAGGCGCAGCGCTTGGCCCGCGCCACGGACGACCGATGGAGGGAACGAGGGGTTTATTATATTTACGAGGCGTTATCGAGGCAATCCAACAATATTGATTCCGGCCATCTTAAAGAACGCCCAGTCCATGGACCCCCCTTCGGTTACGCGGTTCTTCGCTACCGGAGGCCACCTCGTGCTCGCCCTTCTTCCTCGTTTCTTTCGTCGCAGAGATCTCACTGGTCTCCTCCTCCCTTTTCGGGTTCTTACCCCGTCGACATTCACCGGAGGATCGGAATCGTCGATCGAATCACACACACACGCGGTTTCGTTCACGTGAATTACGCGACGATCGAAAGTCGAGGGAAGTCCTCTGGTTTTTTTTTGCTTCCGTGTGGAAGAAGCTGAAGAACGCGTTGCGAGCAAGATGAGAGGCTGCAGGCGTCTCTTCTCGTTCGGTAAATTCTCCCTCCTGCTTGGCCAACTATCTCGATCACACACTCTCTTCTATCTTCATCGAGAAAGAGAGAGTAGAGTGGAGCATGAGGGAGAGGAGACATGCGGGTTTTCGTTTACTCAGATTCTTCTTGATTCGTCGCGACACGCGGTCACATAGGGGTGACCTCGTCCACCGTGGAGGGGGTTTTTTTCTAGATAGCTTCCAGCGGATAGCGGCGCTGTAAGTGAGACGTTTTCGATTCCATGGCGGCGGAAGTTGTGGAACGTAGTAATTTATTCTTTGTCCGGCCAAAGCGTTTCTTCTCTCCTCTCCATCGTTCTTCTTTTTTTTTCCTTCTCTCTTCGTTCGTTCTCGGGATGACCTCTCTTCCATTCTAGCCGGGGAATAAAAACGAGTTTCTCGTATGAATTAGATGTCCTTTTGAATTATCGTGCCGGTTCTGGTACCTGACTTGCCGCCACACGGGGTCATTGTCTTTATAATCCCAGTTCTCGTTTTATGGTACCGGGCGGTATTATGCCGGTGATTTAGGTGAACTCTATTACAACGTTCAACCGGCATACATATTGTCACATTATAGGCGGAATCTACTTTACACCGGCACCGCCTTTCCAGGCCACGATGAAAGCCAAATAATCCACGCATATTTATATACATATATCTCTCCTTAGCCGGCGTTCCCTCTTCATTTCCAGGACTCCTTACGCAACAATGCTGTAAGCTCTTCCTTTCAACATCGATCACGTTTTCATTTCTCTTTTTGTCTTTTTCTTACGTGGAGATCTTATTCTACGTTTTGTCACGACACGTGCCGCCATTTTAATCGTGGATTTACATGGTTAAATATTTTGGAAATAGAGAAATTACCGTGGTATAAATCTTTCATTCGAACGTTCTTTTCTGTAATTTGTAATTATCGTGTACCGCGTCACTGCCTTTCTCGCTCTGGTGATTTCAATGCCCGCAAATAACACGAGGGATGCTTCAGTCAGCGATGCGCTCCGGAACACTTCGAATTGGTTCGAATATGCACAGAGTGGCGAGAAATTGGAGTTACTTCGAATGTGATTCGATAGTTACCTCTCTCGAGAGTCTTGATTCTTGAGTCTTTAAAGACGTTCAAGATCTATCGAGACTAAAGATTCAAGACTTATCAAGAGTTTGAAGATCTATAGAAAATTTAAAGACTTAAGACTTACCAAGTCTCAAGATTCAAGACTCTAAACCTACCAAATCTCAAGCTTCATGATTCAAGACCTACCAAGACTCAAAATTAAAGACCTACCAAAATTCAAGATTCACGACTTCCAAACCTTCCCAGAGTTTCAAATAACGAATCCTCTTCGAAGTGACCCAAACTTTCACACCACTCGAAATCTTCAGAAACTCAGTTTCAGACCCCCATCACTACTCGCACTCAATATTAATCCTTCCCATTCCACATCGAGATCTCTCTACACACCGTTACCGTCTCCACACAGCCATCGATCGAACGCAACATTTCGCCAGAAAGCTATAGCGCCATCAAAGAGGGTACATGGCACAGTTGGACGTGTATATCGACTGGACAGCGTGGCGTGACGTGCACGGCGGTGTAATAATCGTGGCAAAAAAGTACCGTCCCGATTACGTCTCTCGTGAACTGGTTACCGGACGCTGGTTAGTCCTGAACGGGAGCGGATTCCTCGTGGTCGGTCCAGGTGTGTATACGTGGGTGTGTGGGTGGGCTGTGTAACAGCTGATCGTCGCCGTTGATCGGAACGGCGAAGCAGGAAGCCGCGGACGTCCTCGTGGCGTCCATTTGTACGCGCGGGCGCGCGCTGCCTTGGAATTTCATCCGTATTAGATTCGAGCGGAACGATAACGATACCGTATCTCCTCCCACTCGTCGTCCTTCCCTTTTCTTCTTCCAACCATCTCTTCTATCTCTATTTCCCTAATCGATTTTTCTTCACTCGCCGTTGCTCAATATCGATCATCTTTCGTGTTTGGTGTTTTTAAAAAGTTTTATCAAGTTTGATTTTCAAGCGTTACAATTATCGAGAATTTTTCTCCTATATGTATGCAAATTGGAAATTTAATTAAGCTACTCGAAAGAGAAAATACATGCGTCGACGGATAATAACGGAGCGAGTAGTTTAATTGGTCATACGATACACCGGTAGATACCGAAGCGCGGGGCTGTTTACGAGAGCCGTGGTATTATGCGTGAAAGTTTCAGATAATCGCGACGATTAATTAGACATTCGTGAATAATCATTCGAACGCCTTTCGGACGAGAGTTACGACCGGTGCGCCCGGTTTATGTCTCATTAAATTATTCATAAGGGAGGCGGAGTTAAAGGAAAGCTCGGAAAAACTAACAACATTGCTTATGCATATCGCGATCTACGAGAGGATTATTCCTCGGCGGTGTCCCGCCGCCATCGTCGCCACGCTATTCTCCGTGGACGGCGAAAAAAAGTATCGTTTGTAAAAACAGCGAGGGACATTAATGAGTGGCATAAATACCGATACCGTTACTCGATTTACCAACTGCATTCCCCGATACGTCCATCGTTAAGCCTCATCCTTCGACAGCCAGTACTGTTTCATACAAATTCAATAGTCGTAACGAACGACGCAATCGTTCGACAGGCGTTTTACGACTCGTTTTCGCAAAAGAGAGACAAGAAATCCTAGCCTAACTGCACGGTAAAAATCCCCGCTGCACAGGCAGAAGTTATTTTAAAAGCAACAGCATTCGGTATTGACAACGAGGGAGTCGATAATAATCACTCCAGCCTTTGATTTACGCTGTAGAGTTGCAACTGAAAGATTGCACAACCACGTGAATACGAAAAGAATTTTACTTTATACCTCGTCGCTATTTTAAAATTCGAGACACTTGTCAGAAGTGCTCGATCAAGGGAAAGAAAGATTTTACTGCTTCCAAATAACCGTGTAAATTCGAAGTTGACACTTTCGCTGCCACCAATTCGTACTCTCATTCCGACGTATAATTTTCACCAAGATTTTCATTGGCGACAGCTATCAATCGCATAGGGAGGCTGTATCGACCGGTCGACACACTGTCGACGGTGGCACACGGTGCAACTCATCCTCTGTCGTCAATATTGCGATGGTGACGACGGATAACTTTGTCGACACGCTGTTTCGACAACTCATTCTCCGTCGACAACGCTTCGACGCCGGCAGCGAAGGTGTTAAGCCTCCACGCGAAGTTTCACGCGTCATATTGTCATAAAGGACACGGGTCTCTAATTCAAGAATCTCTCTCTGTATCGACACTTTCGTTGTCGACACACTGTCGACGATGGCACACAATGCAACTCATTCTCCGTCGACAACGCTTCGACGCCGGCAGCGAAGGTGTTAAGCCTCCACGCGAAGTTTCACGCGTCAAATTTTCATAAAGGACACGGGTCTCTAATTCAAGAATCTCTCTCTGTATCGACACTTTCGTTGTCGACACACTGTCGTCGATGGCACACAATGCAACTCATTCTCCGTCGACAACGCTTCGACGCCGGCAGCAAACGTGGTAAGCATAGTTTCTGCAAAGTTTCACGCGTAGAATTGCCATAAAGAACAGAGGTCGCTGATTCTCTCTCTGTGCCGTCACTTCCGGTGCAGTTCTGTATCAAGCGGAGCTCAGGAAGCAGCGAAGAACCGGCGAATAGTAGATGCGTCCTCTCTAATCCCCGTGAAAGCGCGCTGGCCTGTGTGCCCACGGAAGGTAAGGGAGGAGACGTGATGAACTTGCCTCGTGAATCACCTCTCCTATAAAAATCGGCGCCGATGCGTGAGAGAGATAATGGCGGGGAGGAGCGGTAACAACAGGTTTGCTTATATACGCACGTAGAGAGACCGGGCCCCGGCTGGGGGAGGGACGCGAGGCCTGGGGAGCAGGAAACTCGGCGAGCGCGACCGCAACGCGTGCAACTCCACCGGGAATGCACGCATGCACACGCCTCGACGGGAACTTGTACACGCGTGTGCTTCGAACGAAGCGCGCAGGTGAGTCAGCGCGCGGCCGCGAAACGCACCGCGCCAAAGGCACGGCTCGAGTGTCCGCAGCTTGCGCGAGGGTGGCGTCTCTCGTGCGCCTCGTGTTGCGCTTATTTTGCCAGGCGAGAGAAGGTGGAACCGTGTGATAATCTTTGGGATCGTGAAACTTATATGAGGAACGTCCGAGTGTACATTTTTGCCCCGGCTGATGGAATTCGTGAATGGAACGACGATGCGTTTGAATTTTAATTTGCTCGCAAGTTTGGATTCTGGGTTTAGTATCGTTGTCCTGTTTTAGAAGCAATTTCGTACACTTTCAGAACTCAATTAGGATTTGTCGTGTTTTTGTACTTTTCGAGCTGTTTACCTATGTTGTTCTTTAACCCTTTGACTGGTGACTTTTTTACTGGCTGTGCATGTTAAAAATTACGTTATTTATTATTTTAACACTGTGTGTGCAGTAAGAGAAGTTACAGTATTATACATCCTTTGCAATATCATAATTCTCAGCCTTGCAAATTAAAACTGAATTTAGAATAAAAATTAATCTTTATTACTGATATCACAGTGTCGTGTCTCTCTGTCACACGTTCGTCAGAATCTGTACCACGAGTACGACTCGTTGTCACGATGCAAAGTGTTACTATTGCTCGAAATCTTCAAGTTTAAGTTCTCCGAACCATCGTATTATCGTTCTTTCTTCAATCGAACAAAAAAAGCTTATACTACAATACAAATAAAGAGCCCAAAAAGTGACAGAACTATCCAACAGACCCAATAAATCGAAGTACCCATACCACACCACGGTGTTGAAAACGAATCACAGTCAATTGCCACCTCCCCTTCGTTCCTTGCAAACCACCGCGAGAAATCGAGGAGGCGTAAAACGTGAATCGCGATGCACTTTAATCCGATAAAGCCCGGTACTCCTCTTGGTCGCGTTCGATACGGAAAATCGAGCGGTTACAAGCTTAACGAGAGATTCCTACGCTCGGGTATCCCGTTAAATAATCTCCCTGTTACGGAGATACGCCTCGCGAAATCGATCCGCGCGATCAAACGTTAATTATACGCGGGGATCCCACACGTGAGGAGTCTTTCATCGATTCACATTCAATTAGCAGGGTCCGAATGCCTGGGCGCACCTTTCGCGATACACCGATAGCGCGCGCGACTCTCCGTCGAAGAAGGACCCTAATCGATTACGTGCCAGGACGATTGAGAAATCCGACCCATTGTTTTCTTAGCTGTCGATTCGAGGGAACTCGGGATTCCTCGCCACTTTAAACGAGAGGAGAACTCTCTTGTGTGATTTCGCAGGTGTGCTGTACCCTTCTTCGTTCTTCCTTTCATATCTCGCACCTTCGCTGTAATATCAGCTCGGGTTACGAAATTTATGCAGGTATTGAGGGTTCATGAAAATGACAGACGTTCAATTAAACGATGCATTTCAATCGAGATAATATAGACGCTTATGTAAGTCGTTACCGTAGCTTCACCGTGCATACGTGGTACTTTTTCAGATGAGATGGTATAGAGGTATAGTTGGAGGAAGCGATAGAGCGAAGACGTAAGGTAAAGCATTAACTCCTTGCCGTGTAAGAACGAGTCAGACTTCGGCGAAGATCTGATGAAAACAGTTACATCGGTAAGAAAAAGTCATTTTAATTCCAATTTTCGATTTAATTTTTCAAACCAAAGATTGTCAAATTTAATTAATCTATGATGCGTCAGATTTGTTACTTAGTGTAGTACTGAAACAGTGAATAGCCGATGCATAGTCAGGAAAAGAAATCGTACGTCTCAGGGTAGTATGTCACTTGTCAATTGATGTTTCAAATTTTTGCTTGCAATCTTTCATTCAACCCTTACATTGCTATTGGCGTTACAGACATTTTCAAAATTTGCTCGCATTATACGCACTTCCACCTTAATTTAATAGGTACTTAATTTTTTATCGTCTACGTACTTCCATCTTAATTTAATAAACCGAATTTTAGAACGACACGGCCGAAACAATAAATTTTGCAGTCTTAGTTAAAAATTTACTAAGCTATACGATATTAAACCTCCGTGGCGTGCTGCTGTAATGATTTCCGTATTGCGAAAAATGAATCTGGATTACAAGCATAATAATACTTGAACGTCTGATTTTACGACCGGACCACATCGCTTCCACCGACTATACCTCCATTTATCATACCTTCCACAGCTTTCTCTTATTTCCCGTCTCGCTCGCGTGTCCTTTTAATAATTCCCGTATCTCGCATCTCGAATACCAGATTTCCGATCGCTGCCAGCCAATCCGAAGAGGAAAGCCATTTTTCCGTATCTTCGGCAATCTAATCGAACCACGCAAGCCTTAACGCTCTCCGAGCGTCGTAAACGTGAAAACGCAAGAAGACAGAGCGGCGGATAGAAAAAATAAGCTAGGCGAGGCTTAACCTAGATCCACGGTTGTGTGTCGTAAAACGATAGATACCAATCTGGAGGAACAACCGGAGGCGAAGTTCGCTATCTCCTTGTTACGTAACGATCCCGGTACCGGTCGTAAATTTCGTCGCCGGCCCGGGATTAATATGTAAAGGCAATTTGGGATCGTCGGGACGGTGACAAAAAGCCGATATTCGACGTGATATCGCGGCGGAAACCGAGTGAATTTGAATTTTCATCGCTCCGGGCGTGATTGTGTCCGGTGAGAAATTCACGTGGGCGCGTGTAGAACATGCCACAGTTAGTGTCTCGAGACTGAACGTCGATTAATTTACAATCATCGATCCTCTTTTTTTCTCCTTGCTCGATCATTTTTTTCCTCTTCGAACGTGTCAAATTAAGTAGGTATATATAATCCGAGAATCACGAAGCTCGTGCGAATTCTCTTGAGACAAGGGCGAAAAGAAAAAAAGGAAGAACGAGATTCTACCGTGTTCGTAATGGTCGATATTCGAAGAGAAAACGAGGAAGTGGAAAACCAGTCGGCGAAACGTAGGCGTAATAAAATACGTCCTATAAGCTGTTCCGAACACCTTGTAACGTGTCCGGGGCGGGAAATGTGGAGCGTGTTTAGCAACGTTTCGACGACATTATATCTTTATTGTCATAACGCGTCGATGGGCGGAGCTGGGGTGTTTAAACAGGAAACGAGACTTTTACGTTTCACGGTGCGGATAAGAATCGACGGGTTCGGGGAAAAGAATATTTTCTCGAGAGCTATTAGGTAACGCGTATAGGTATCACAGTGACAAAACGTTTTACTTTTCACAGGTAGATAACTTGTTCTCGTTCCATTCTCCGATCTAACGAATTCTTGCTTTTCTTTCTTCTCCGTGTCAGAGATAGAATTTCCAATTCTAATATTAGCCGAGGGAATGAAAAATCTGTAAGAGAACCGTGCGGTGCTTCCTACACGATAAATCTTATCTTCGTTTCACGCCAAAACACCTTCCACGTTGCCTATTAATATCTCACCTTTACATTCACTTTACACACTTAGTCGCGTTACACCTTCTTCCCCGTGCCTATAGCCGGACTGCTTCGAATTCCACGCCTATTTATTGCGTTTCCTTATCTGCCCAGTCCCATTAGCCCTGTTTCTCGATCCTCCTGTGAAAGCAGCCACCTAGAAGTCGCTTCCACGGTGCCTGTACACCGAATAGCGATCGCGTGGGCGTGGACGATCGAGGAATCGAGAGGTACGATCGCCTCGATAAGTCGTATCGCGGTCGCGTACTTGAACTTCACCTTGCTGGCTGCTGCATACAGGTGAGCAGGGATGCTGTTCAGTAACTGTATTACTTAATCGATAATCCGCTGTGCATGTCGTAACTTTAAACCAGTCACGTGCTCGTCTATATATGTACATACACTGTCGGGCAAAAGTTTAGGAGCCACTTATCGATTTGCGGGGGAATATCGAATGTGGCGTGGATGTTTTGCGGATTTGGAATTCATTTTGCGGGGGTTGATTAAGGGTAAGTCGTGCGAATGTTAAAAATAATGTAGTGGAAGTAGAGTGTAGGAAGAAATAAGAATTTTCACTTCTGGCATTTAATTTTGCGGAATTTTCACTTTTGGCATTTAATCTGGCAGAATTTTCACTTCTGGCATTTAATTTGGCAAAATTTTCACTTTTGGCATTTAATCTGGCAAAATTTTCTTTATTGGCATAAAGTACAATAGATTAGGGTAAGAAGAAATTGCTTAAATATTTCTTAAAGGTGCTGATCTTCTTCCAGAAATATTCTGATTTATCTCATAATGCACAGTGGTTTGAAACTTTTGATAGACACTGTACACGTACATTTATCGAGGTAATTGGAATGCAAGATGCTAAAGCGTTAATAAGAATCGTAACGGGTTACACGAGCTATGGTGAAATTCGTTGGACGGCCATCAAGGGGGATTGTGAAACAACTAGGCGTATTATGAGCGTGTTTCTCCCGACGGTAGTAATTATCGTAGGGAGTAATGAGCCCAGATTTCGTTGGTATCCGGAAGTATTCCGGAGCCTCTCTCTCTCTCTCTCGTCGGATCTCACCGCGTTTACCGCGATCGCTCCAAGGCTCTCGTATACACGGCGCTTAATCTCGCGTAAATTCCAGCGGCATTCACGCCCTTGAGTCGAGGCCTAACGACGAGCCATATCGAGGAACTAAATAGCAAGACTGACTTGCTGTTTCAAGGGGATCATGAATTGTTCGTGGTACAATTACAAGTATTAATTACATTCCGTGCAATTCAATCTTCTTGCGGAAAGAATTATTACAAATTTCCACGGAAACCAGCTCTGCCTATAGTCGAGACCGAATATATTCGCCGGTCAAGGACATTTTAGGTATCATTACCTACAAAAATTCCCTCTGTTACGAATTTCCATAGAAACCGGCTCTGCCTATAGTAGAGAGCAAATATATTCGTCGGTCAAGGTCATTTGTAATATCATTATAGTCTACACAAAATATCCTCCATTACAAATTTCTATGGAAACCAGCTCTGCTATAGTAGAAGCCAGATATATTCACTGGTCGAAGCCATTTGTAGTATCATTACCTACTAAATTCCCTCTGTTACGAATTTCCATGGAAACCAGCTGTCTATAGTAGAGACCAAATATATTCGCCGGTCAAGGATATTTGTAATGTCATTATAGTACCTAAAAATACCCTCCGTTACAAATTTCCACGGAAACCATCTCCGCTATAGTAGAAACCAAATATATTCGCCGGTACAGGCCACGTATAGTATCATTACTATCATTATATACCTAAAGGACCTCCTCTATTACAAATTTCCACGGAAACCATCTCCGCTATAGTCGAGACCAAATATATTCACCGGCCAATGCCGCTCGTAGTATCATTAAAATACCAAGAAAATCCCCTGGAGCCTATCAAGCTCCAAACAAAGCTCACCCCGTACAAACCAGTTAAGGGCACGATTACGATAAGCACGGCAACAAAAACCACGTGCACACGTAACAATTACAACTCGAAGAAAGACCACGGTCTCGTGCAATCGAGGCATCGGAATAATTTACGACGCGACGCACAACGTTCCTTCGAAGATACCGTTAACGCACAGTACCTACCTGTACGAGAAGAAGAAAGAGAAGAGTCTCCCCGCTGACGTTTCGGACAAACGAAATCATCATTGGACGCGAATTCACCAAGCTCCGCGCGCGTTCCTCTCACGGAACCGGGCAACAAAGTAACACAAGCGGCCTGTTGCTGTACACAGACGCGCGCGTGTACATGCCCGTGCAGCGTGATTAATCGGCCGCGCAACGGTAATTATAACATGTGTACGAATGATTACAACCTCGCGTAACTATACGTTCTGCCCCGCGTCCCGCAATAAGTCATCGTGGGGGGAAGCCAGCGCGCGCGTGTAATGTTCGCCATACTTTAACAGCGACGCTTTCCTCCCGGGTTGGAGGAGAGGACGCGTGGCTACGTACTTAGCTACGACCGCTCGATAGGAAGGCCATTGGCTCTAATTTAATTGGTACGCCACGATCGCCACGAGCAGCGGGGATACAATGGATCGAGCGGCGGATAAGAGAAATGGCCAGATAAGAATCGTGGACCACCAACGCGAAAATCTCTGTGCCTCTCTCCGTTTCGTGTTTCACGTCGCTCGCTGTTCTAACTTTAGTACAGAAGACTCATGGAGTCACGGTTCAGTGGACACTCTAAGCGTGGGTCTAGCAAAATTTTGACTTACTTCCACGTACCACACTTTAGACTTTTTTTTTTTCTCGCTGTTTTATTCTACTATAGTTGTTTGGAAAGTTCTCGTTTAACCGAGATTCCGAGTGTTTCTCCATTTACTCACTCTCCTCGTGCTTTTTCTCTGGTGGTTCGCTCTCCCCTATATAAATTAACGTTCCTCCCGAGGGAGAGCGAGCCTCTCGACACGTTAATTGACGCGTAATTATCATGTACAGTACAGTTATTGCATCGTGAATCATCGGCGTCCCACGTGGCGGTAATAAGTATTTTTCCGACTGTTAAACTCGACGATGCGGTGGGTGACGGCGACCCACACAGGACGATAGGTCTCCTTACGTTTCCTCTGAATCTTTCGTCGAAACACTTGTTACACTTCGGCTCGCTATTTTTCCTTTGTAATTTCACGCGCACGGGTGATTTCGTGTTACGACACAGGCGCACAAAGCGTGCAATCACGAGGCGTATCGCGATGATAATCCGCGAGGAGCGTGGACCCGAGCATTGTCGCTGAATCACCATCGCCCACGGACCGGTGAAACTTTTTCGCTGGACCGCGAGAGGAAAGCAACACGCGACTGGCAGGTACACCAGGTGAAGGGGAAAGAGAGAGGAGAGGTGTACCAGGTCGAGCTTGAGATGTTCTCCGACTGTGTGTATTGGGTTACTGGGTTACCGTTTGGCGTAGCTCTTTTCATCGCCTCGTTATTCTTGGTGGCGCGTATCGCGGCCGGTTTTTCCCCGGCCACCTTTGTCATTTCTTCAGCGTGCACACGCTGATAATCAGCTATTATTTTCACGGTATTTTATCACCTTGCTTTCGAACGGAGATAAATTATGTTGGCGATAGTAACGACAACGTCTTTATCGCGCATTTTGTACGGACGCAAAGGTGAGGGGTAACTGGAGCTGACCTATAAGTCGATAAGAGGTTTTATTTCTAAATTCAGTTTCAGACTTTTAACACGTTCCCTACGAGACAATTTTATGCAAATTTTTAGAGTGACTCGAACACTTTTCTTTTTTTTAATCACAGTTTTATCACTTAGTCTTTTAAGGTTATTTGACATTTTTAAAAAGAGAGTGATATCTTTATTTTGAATACACAGTAACTTTTATTCGCCTATTCTCTATCTTCTTCTTTACTCATTCGTGATTAGAATTGCAAGGAATAGTTACAACGATTGCAGTAGTCTTTGACTGCAGCTTATCCCTGCATAGATAAGCACCGTATTTGTTACAATAAAAATTGCAGTTATTTTCGAGAAGTAGGCATTCTTAGAAACAGCAAATATGAAGCAATTGGTACATTATCTATTATCTAAACTAACGACATCATTTATAATAAAAAAAAACTACTCTGTATAACAATATTAACTATTCTAAGAATCGCAGGATGAATCTCGCGACAATCACTTCCGCCTAATTCCATTTCAAACAAAATTCTTCCCGTGGCAATAATATTTGCATACCTATCCAAACCCGAGACACAACCGACCAGTCCATTTCGCAGGAATCACCCCGTACAATCTGTGCCACATACCTAAGATAACCGACGAATTCGCAAACATTTCGCATTATACAAACACGCCTCCTCCCTTTACTCCTCGTTCGAGTCGCCGGATGTTGAGCAACGCACACGACGCGACGGTCCGTGAGAAAGAAAGACAGGGAGAGTGGTGTATAATACAAGCGTGTCGGTGGCGCACAATCGATAAGCCGATAAAACGGCTCGTTCCACGGGTGTTAATTGCAACGATTAACCAGCCTGTGGACAAATCGAGGCGAACACGTGGTGTGTGCTCGAGCCAACGGAGATCGTTTAATCGGGAACTGAAACGAACGAACCGACCGTTATTGTCGCGCTTTGCTTCACTTTCTGCTCGATCTCCGCTTCATCCCGACAGTCAGAGAGAAAGAGAGAAAGAGTCAAAGAGAGAACGAGAGGAAGAGAGGAAGAGAGAAAGAGGGAAAAAAGGAGAGAAAGAGAGAAGGAGAAAAAGAGAGAAACAAGGAGAAAAAGGGTGAAAAAGAGAGGAAGAGAGAAGAAGAGAGACAGAGCGTCGCGATGGAATTCTGCTGTTTCTGAGGAGAACGCTGAAAGAAACGGATATCGTGTCCGCAAGAAGGAAAGGCTCGCACGCGATTCCTGCCGATCGTTTGTTCCAGATCTAGGAAACCTACCGCGGCGCGGCGGCACACAGTAGCGTAGCTACGCTTCTTTAACGAGAAAAGCAGCAACAGCAAGCAGCCGGTCTATCGGTCGCATGGCGCGAGCATGGTTATTTATGCGGCTTTCCGATCGAACGTTCAAACGGGCAGAACATTCATTCCGGGCTGCCTTAATGTCCCGTGAACGGGAGCGTACGCGTAATGGCGTTTCACCCGTTCCGCGGACCAACCGGCTATCTTTCATCGTGCGCTTTTGTATTCCCCCGGTTTCCGAGCTGACAATGCTTTCCCTGGAAAATATATGGTAAACAGGCAACTCTGCTTTGAATCCAATAGACGGAACCCTGGCTCGTTGCTCCACCGACATCGCAAGAGCTTTTGCCGCGGATCTCTGGCATTTCGATGCCGGGTTTCTTTTCCTTTTTTTCTTCTTAGAATGCTCGATGATCGGTGGTAACGTGCTCGCTTAACTCGCTATATAGGTCTATCGATAGGTATTCCGCGTGATAGTGGGGAGTTTGATGTATGTACTTACTTGAGACGGTTGGGCAACTAACTATTGCGCTGTTCTTCAATAGGTTTCGAGAGAACTGGAACAAAGGGGAGGCAAGAAGTTGTGTCAATGCAATTCTATTCTTCGTAAATTAATCGGGCAATCTTGAATTCGATCTTAGCGCGGACTTGGGAAATTTAGAATACTCGGTGAGTCAGCTGAAGTGATCGCTTTGGACTACTCTGTTGCTTGTGGACCGATTGAAATTTTTTTTTGGACAGCGTAATGTGCTAGAAATTTTCTGTATCCAACGGGCTACTGATTTCAAACAGAAGCACTGCCATTTAGAAACTGGCGTCCGATAATCAATCGATATTGGAATTAAAAGGGGTAAAGGGGGAATTGAAGCGGTAAACAGAATCTCCCTTCATTTTTTCCCAAAGTCACCTCCCACATAAATCAAATCAGCCCGAATCAACTCATAAGACTAAAAAAGTTAAGTCGAAATCATCGGTAATTCCACAAATGATACTGGAAACCAAATGTACTTAACCAAAGGATTTAAAAAATCACAAGTACCTCCCCTAAAAGTCTCCACGACAACGTTCTCATCACCCCGGAAAAAGTGGCCCAGAATCGCGATACAGCACTGGCCCAGATCCCGCAGAGCTCTAGCAGCGAGCGGTGCACCGTGAACGAAGAAGGGAAAGGACGTAGGAGAGAAAAGACGAGGACGAGTTTGCGAGCATGAAAGTCACGCGACAGCGATACACCGGGGCTTCTTTTTGCCGATTCGTTCGTGCACCGGGCACGAGCACCACGAACCAGAGAAGAAGGCTCGGCCGATACGGGAGGAGAGGACGCAGGACGTTGGAAAGGGCAGGGAACGAAGGGAACGCGGCGGTGGCGGCCTAGCGACGGAGCACGCCGCACCGGTGGAGGCGGAGAAGGCGGAATAAGAGCTGAAACACGGGATTTACACGTGTATTTGCTAGCGCTGCGCTAACGTGCATGCACGACCGAGTCGAGTGTTTATGGTAATCCTCGAGCAGGGTGGCCTCCCTTCCTTTCTTGCTCTTGCTCCTCTCTCGGTTACGGGGCTACGCGTCCTCCTCCTCCTCCTTCTTTTGCGCCATTTCCTCTCCTCCTTCGCGTTTCTTTCCACCGGCGCTCTTTCACCAGTTCCGCCCGTCTATGCTGTCTTGTTTCACCCTCCGGGCGATTTTTCGTTATCCGTGGATAGTACCGGAGGATTTTATGGAACGCTGCGTGTAATTATTGTCGTTCCACCGGTGTAATTACGGTGCCCAAGGGTGCGCACCTCTCTCGTGTTGGTTTATCTTCTTTTAGGAATTTTTCTGGAATGTGTGAATATTTTATGCGAAGGTTCAGGGTAAGAGGGTGATATCTTATTAGCAGCCTGAGGATTTTTGTGTAATTGTGACATATCGAGTTGTAGAAAATATATGACAATAGTGTTACAATACATTCACTTATGGATTAGTATTTTTCATATTTTCTTAATTCCAGTACGTTTTTCCGTTCGATTGTTCAGGGTAAGAGGGTGATATCTTATTAGCAGCCTGAGGATTTTTGTGTAATTGTGACATATCAAGTTGTAGAAAATATATGACAATAGTGTTACAATACATTCACTTATGGATTAGTGATGCTCATCAACGTAACTCGTGCATTTTTCATATTTTCTTAATTCCAGTACGTTTTTCCAGTACGTTTAACAGGATCGTTACCACGGTTCTGTTGAAGCATCGCCCACTATCCTTCGAATTATTTTCACTTACATACTTAATATCTATATTTTTTCCAGTTTTACATTATACGATAGATGCCTGCGCTTGTACACACCTGATATTTATTAAACACTCAAACTGTGCATTTTTTATTATGCATTACATGCAGGTAATATCGTTCTAACATGGGAATTGGTGCGAACGTGTTAAGGTTCTTGGGTCAAAAATGACCCAGGTCCTAAGACGTCCAAACAAAAACGGATGTAAAAAGAACGTCAAATCTCATAGTCCGCCTATTCGTGTAGATTGCAGAACCATACGATATAATTGAACTCAATTCAGAACTGATGTTCCTTCGCTTTCCCTTTCGCCGAATCGTTCAATTAGCTCCGTCCACAAATCAGAGAAGACATTTATTCATATCTCATTTTACTCCTCTCGCAATTCCCATCCGTCGAACAAGCCAACTCTGAAACTTTTCCCTCGAACAACGTCCATCACGCCTCACGGAGAATTATGTCCGTACACGGCATTATTTGTCAGTTTTGATAGCGGCGCTACCGACGATCCTCTCCCACTTCTCCGCACGAGAGTACTGTCCAACCGGTTTTACCCGCGAAAAATCACGATTCCAAGCATAATTATTATTAGCCAGCCACGCTCGTCTCGCGGGGCGGAAAGAAAGAAAAAGGAAGGGAAAAAGGAGGGATGGTTGAAGGATGGAGAAGAGAAGCGCCAGCAGCGTGTAATGAGGCTGAAGTCGCCGCGGTCGAATTCAGTTATTCTCGTTGAAACGTTCTGATAGAACCTGTCTTGAAGAACAACCTCGACCGTGTAGAGATCCCGGCCGCCGATTCTATGCCACGTTTCCGCGAGATCTTACCCCGCGCCCGATCGATTTCAGGATCGACGAGGGGGAATATTAAGGGGATAACCGGGTGAAATTAATCGCGAGCGCTCACGGAATGCGTGGATCTGTGCGTGATCGGCGATATCCGCTGGATAGAGAGTTGTATCGACGATTACGAGGCTCGTTACCGATCCTCCAACTCTCCGTGAACTCTCGCGAGCTCGTAAACGATCGCCGTCATTTTATCGCTATCCCTGAGCCGAATGGCCGATTCCAGGCGTTCGAGTAATAATCCTAAACCGTTCGAGGATTTATACTCTCAGTCGAGTGAAGACTGAAATGGTGTTGGCTGTGTCACTTCTAATCGTTCCAGCTTTATTACTTTACGATCGATTCTGTCGATCTTTGCTCTTTTCTTTTTTTTTGTCATTTTCTTCTGTATTATTTTTCAGCTAATTCAGTATTCACGGAACCGATACTTTGACGTATTCCCTAAGGTTGATCGATTAGACGTCTGGGACAATTCTATGGATCTTCCTTTTTTGTCTGTCATTTTCTTCTGCATTATTTCTCCCAACTAATTCAGTATTCACAGAAATGATACTTCAACGAATTCCCTAAGCGTTCCACTGAAGACTGAAATGGTGTTAGCTATGTCATTCTAATCGTCCGAGCTTTATTACGTTACGATCAATTAGACTTTCCAGACAATTCTACGGATCTTCTTTCTTTTTGTCATTCTCTTCTGTGTTAACTTCAACTTCAACATACTCCTTAAGCGCTCCAGTGAAGACTGAAATGGTGCTAGCTACGTCATTCTAATCGTTCGAGCTTCATCATTTTATCAGACAGTTTTTCTGTCATTTTCTTCTACATTATTTCTCAGCTAATTCAATATTCACAGATACTTCAACGCATTCCCCAAGGTGCTCGTTTCACCGAGGATTGCTTTCTTCCTGTTGTCATGTTACTCGCGAAACATGCATGTGCGTGGCTTATTATCGTCCCATTTGTATCGTCGTTCCTCGTGCGGCCAGGCCTACTGAACTCGTTTTCCACCGAATACGTCATCTGGTAATCACTGTCATTTCGCCACGAATGGGAAACATCGTCGCAATTTAACGAAACACGTACGATTCTCGAATTCGTACCGCGTACACGCGATAATTACATCTCACACGTCGATTTCTACAAATTGTTACCGCGTTCGATATTCAAATGGCTGTAATCTATAGCAATACCATTTGTCTTCGGAACGATACGTTTGTAACCCCCTCGGGAGCTAATCGAACCACGCTACTTATCCCATATTTACGAGATCTGTATCGCCCTTTGTATCCTTCTGTACACGTTTCTTCTTCGATCGCGTAATTAGAACGACGTAATCACCGCTGTTATTTCATTTCTTCTAATTCGCTCGAAAGATTATCTTACACACCGAGTCGAACGAAAATGATTCGCCGCTCGTCTAACGATTTTCTCCCAATTATACTCGTGTGTCGTGAGGCCACGTGACCTCGATAAGGAGGCCGAAGCGAGCATGAATCGCTGCATTAACGCGAAACAGGCTGTAGGATGGCGCCAACCAGCAGTCAACGGTTCCACGACAGAAAGGGCAAAGAGCATCGCGTAATTCTACGGTATCGCATGGTCCACGGGAAAGCGGTCATTAGACGGTAATGATAATCCGAAAAAGAACGACAGGTGATTGGCGATACC
Source organism: Habropoda laboriosa (assembly GCF_001263275.1). Classification (NCBI taxonomy): domain Eukaryota; kingdom Metazoa; phylum Arthropoda; class Insecta; order Hymenoptera; family Apidae; genus Habropoda; species Habropoda laboriosa. The sequence goes on along the minus strand of NW_017100272.1, from coordinate 222,153 downwards.
ATGGAGAAACGCGGGGAAACGTGGCTAATCGGAAATACCAGTGTAATCGTACCGTGCAACGCAGTGTAACTGTTTCTTTGCGATTTTTCTCGTTCGAGCCAACAGGTTCATCTTTCGATAATAATGAAAAAGGAAGGAGGATGTCGAAGGAATAGGTACATAGAATGTTACGTAGCAACGGGGCTTGTTCTCTCTGTTTCGCGGGTTTGCGCGGCAAAAACGGAGAAACATGAATTAAAAGTGTCCCTTAAATCGTCAAATTTACGCTCATTAGCTACCGAAAAGCTTTCGCAACGAAGGATACAAGCGTCGTTAGGGTTCCCGTGACGCGCCGTATCTCAGGCTTAAGAATTTCCACGAAGGACACCGCGAAATTCCGTGCACCTGCTTGGCACAACGGCGGGACGTTTATTGGCCAGGCACAATGTAACAACGTTACAACGTCGAGGGGCTTCAGTTTCGCTACGAAAACGCCCGCTGAAATCCCTCCGACACGCGTACTTTATAGGTGTAATTACGAGCCTTAAAACTTAGCCCGGTCGTATCGTGACAGCGAAATTGCACAACGACGATCACATACGATAAGGGTCTTTGGCCTCGTAAATTCGCCGAGAGATAACGGCCGATCCGTTCGATGCTTTTTTCTACCCGCGTTCACCTGTTCCTGCTACAGAGAGAAGAACGACCTTCCTCCTCCTCTTTCTCTTCTCTTGTATACTCTTTCAGTTTTCGGAGCAATCAAAATTTCATTCGAAAAGAGTGAAAACGGGTCGTTCTATAAGTTCGTGAACAAAAATATCCCAGCGAAAATCCAAGGAAATACGTACATAACGGTCTTACTAAATAAAATTGTGAAATGAGAAGACGGGGTTTCCTTATCAAACTTTAAAGGTTCGTCGAAAATATAGATCTAAATTGTAAAATTTGACCTAATAATTTCCACTATCGTCCACGAAATTTCGCTATTTTTCTTGCGAATACTCTGTCGCTTCGAATCAATTGCATATATTCAGTCGGAATTCTTGTACCTCGCGAACGATCGAGAACCATCGAGATGAACGTTTCGATGATTTACACCGGCCTCGGGATTTTCGTACGTTCAAAGAGTAGGGGGAGGATCGGTTCGCTCAAGGCTGACGAATACTCGTCCCGTGAAACACCGTTCTTCGACGAATTTGTGGCTGGCACAGGTGTTTACCTGGACGAGTTATGCGGCGCAGGTGGAAAGTTATCCCTCGATAATGACTCTATCCTCCGCGCGGAGCCTTTCTCTCGCCGGAGACTCGGAGAGAACCGGTGGTGTTACGGTAATAGTCCGTGACTATACGGTTGACCGCGACTATCGTGTGCCTAGGGAGGGATCAACAGGCCTACCTTACAACCACGGCTATTTTACACCAGGTACACAACCGTACTGTGTATCTCTCGCTCGCTCGCGCCGCGGCTTTCTACGCGACTCCACGACCACGTGCCCACCGTTTGACATAACGAACGTAATACCGATTTGTTGGCGCTGCGGTGAACGAGCGGTTTGATCTATCTGGCGAGGCCTGTCCGGCTGGTGGAGCCGTGTTCCAATCGTGGACTGATTTAGCGAGGGAAAGCGTTCTTGGTGACGTGAATAGCGGCTGGAGAATGATTAATCTGTCTTTCTTGCACTTTCCAATTTCTCACTTTCGTCGGGACATTTTTTTGAATTATGCAGAGTACGATTTTCGTGAAATTTTTTGAAAATTACGTGGAGTACTATAACACAAGGGTTACAATCTGGGTGAAGCACTTTATTTCTCACAATTTATACAACGCGAGCGCGTCTCGTCTTTCTCTCCCCCGACGTCAATCTGCCCATCGGGGGAAACAAATGACGATCGGGCCTAGTTTTTGACGCCCAATAATCCTCCCAGCGCCATCCATGACCTGTTACCCAATCAATAGATGACACCAGGAGGAATCACGCTCCTCAATCTTTACATACTGTTTTTCCGTATGCTCCGCTGCAGTTCGTCTTTCGTGAAATTTTTTAGAATTCTTCAGAGTCAATTTCTCTTGACGATAGCTAGCGTGATAATTAACTAGCTTTCATTAACACTAACTGTACCGACACTATGTGTTTTCGACCGGCTACGAAACGAAGATCATATTTTTCAACGCAGAAAATAGTGTTTAGATAGTGGTAAATAAATTTTTAAACTGGTCATTTGCCCAGTTTCAGCTGACAGTGAAACTTAGCATTCTTCGGGGAAAATTTTTGTCGGAGATAGTTAGGGTAATGAATGACCGGTTGGATGCAAGAGGAGCCTGCAAGTGTGTATTCAGCGACACTTAACTCTATCGAGCGAGATTATCTAATTAAGCGTGTCAGTTGATTCGTATCTTTCGAACGAAAGGAATAGTCTGTACATACAGAGGTCCCCGCTGCCTCTGCAGAGAGTCTACGTACCCCGTGTGAGGGCAATTAGCTGTAGTGATGAGTTAATTGGTGTGGGTCCTCGTTTTCGTCGCGTGACGAGCCTTAGAGATGGGGAGATTCCACCGGAGAGAGGACAGCTCGAGAATGGAACGTAAAAAGGGCACCGCGGGCGTTTTAGGCCGCCTGCACACTCAGCTACCGCTGGGACATCGTTAAACGCGCATTGTGCAAGGCGGCAGACAGGCTCACAACGACTATTCCATAAAATTCAAAATTTATATAGAAAACAATCTTGAATATTGGACGCTCTGTGAAGTCGACAATTTTTATTGCTCTTAGACGTTTAGAATGGTGTGAGCCATGGGTGGGTCATCGAGTGGGTTATCGAGTAGCTTTCAATTCACAGCGTGACCCACCGTGGGTCATTCCAACATCGATGACAGAAAATTAAATAGACGAAGCGACCCACATTATTTTATCAGGTCATCCCGTAAGTTCCTGCCGAATTTTAAAATTTAGGCCAATATTTCCAACGAACCTTCAAATTTGATAGAAAGATGTTGTGGAATGAGAAGGCGCTTACTTTTTTTTTATCAAATTTGAAGGTTTCCAGCTTCTAATCTTTCTCAGAGAATATTATATCAAGTCATCTCATAAAGTGCCGAATGCGAAAAATACTTGAATGAAAATCCAAGGAAATTCTATACATCTTACCAAAAAAGAAAAATAGAAAAATGTTGTATGAAAAGGTGCTTACGTTTTAAAAATTTCTTTTTTGGTAAGACCATTATGTCGTGTCTATGAAATTTCCTTGAATTTTCATCAAATACTCGCTAAAAAAGATCAGAACCTGAAAAATTCCTATTAACGACAATAAACCCCGAGATAAAATCGAACGACCAACAGCAGTGATTGTTGAATAAATTTCGCTGCCACGCTGAACACACTGGACTACAAGTAATTTTTCTACACGTTCCCTGCAACAGCTTAAATACACCCTCAAACACCGTTCCGACGATCCCGTTAAAAGAAAGAAGAGAAAGAGCAACACGAAGAGCAGCACACGCAGCAGTGCTCTCTCGTTCCGAGAAGAAGGGATGTTTCTGTCGTTGCAAAAATGAATTCGTTCGTTCCGATGGGGACAAACGCGCGCGCGCGCGGAGAATAAAGACACGTTGCTTTCCATTCGCCCTCCTCTCCTTGTCGTTGCTCTCGCCCACGATCGGCGATCTTATCTCCGCCCGTATCTCGAGGCATTCGCGCCTCCGCGAGTCACTAGGCGCTTTTAATCGCGGCACCCAGCCGGCACAGTGTCGTTCGTGCGTGTGTATGCCACGGGAATGTTGCGAGCGACTTTCCACCTCGACACGAGACACTACGCGCCATCCTCCTCTCTATAGAATCGTTCAACCACGAAAACACCGCTCGTTCGAAACACGTTACCGATCGTTCTCCGCCGAGGGAAGAAGAAGAAGAAGAAAATTGACTGATCAACTCCTTGATGGGTTGGAAGCCGAGGCTTTCATTTGCCAGATGACCGCTTGCGCCTCCTGGATCCTTTCTTCCCTCAGATTGGTATTTTAAATGACTGTGTTTACCGAAAGGAGGCAGGCAAGGGGCGAGTCGTAAATTCGAACAGGCGTCAAACACGTGTTTGGTGAAACCTGATGGAAGAAACGAGTTGGTAGAAATATGGAAACGATAGGGGTACGAAGATTTCTCGTTTAGGGTTGTATCTTCTTGTAAATTAGGACATTGCGTAGAGTGGTCCTTGGATATTCGTGAGATTTCGGAGGAGATAAAACGTTT
>NW_017100272.1:183388-217870 GCF_001263275.1 Habropoda laboriosa | reverse complement strand
GGGGGGGGGATTTGATTATACACGGTGAAGAAATCGGTAGTCGGTAATGTTAGAGTATCGTGAGTTTGATTTTGCTCTTGAAACCGGTGTCATATTCAACGATGTGAAACTGATGGACGAAGAGAAACTGAAACGAGGGAGGGGAAAAGTGGGACAGGCGGAGATATTCAGGTAACTCCTCTCTATTCGCCCCGAAGAAACGGAAGAGAAAACACACGGGGTAAAGATAGCAGCGGAGTAATGTCTCTATTCTCGCTTCGACCGGCACATTCCCGGGCTCGTTCTACCCGATAATTACACGTTACCGAAGCACACTGGGCGCCCTTCAATTAGGCCGAGGAATCACCTGCTTCCATGCCAGCCGACGAAAAACTACTCTTCGTCGTCGACCGTGAACCAGCCCGTACACCCCTGGGGAATGTTCGTCATCGTGGACGCTGCCTCGCGAGCTCAGGCTCGGCGAGGCTCTTCGCAAGAAAAGAGACGAGTTGATAACTCTTTTCTTTCGGAGTTGATAACTCTCTTCTTTCTGAGTTGGTAACACTTTTCTTCGAGAGCTGATAACTCTCTTCTTTGAGAGTCGGTGACCCTTTTCTTCGAGAGCTGATAACTCTCTTTCTTCGAAATTTCGTAACTCTCTTCTTTGAGAGCTGATAATTCTCTTCTTCGAGAGTTGATAACTCTCTTCTTTCTCGAAACTCGCAGAATTTTTCTGTTAAACGCACTTCGTACAATGACAAAGTACGATAAATGAATGTAACGATAATTCAAATAAACGACTCTTAAACGACTCATCTCCGTCTCGAACACTTTCACAACTTTTACAAGTCACTTTTCTTTCGCATGACATCTCCGTTCGTCGCCTGTCACCGAACAGCAAAAGAATCGTCTCGAACGATGGTCGAGTTGTTGAAGAGCGTTGCGTGCGCAGCTGCACGACAGGAACCACATCTCAATTACCAGTAAAACTTAAACTACTTTCTTAGCAGACTGTAGACGGCTCACTCGAAGCATTCGCCCACCCAAATTCAGGAATGAAAATTAATAAAGTCGCGTCGAATGCAATTACTCTTAAGGGTCTAAACTCTTGGAGATCTAAAATTGCAAACGATCGAGATCCTAATTCTCCATCATTGATTCCAATGTCTCCGTGATAACTAGAGAACGCGTTACGAGAATGAACGGGACCGCGGAGGGTGCCACGTTCGACGATATCGTGCGATACGTGTTGAAGAACATGAAGATCACTCACGCTCGCGCTGGCTACCTGGTGATGGAGGTTCTCAAGGCTGGAGTCGCCATGGGACGAATCAAGAAGACGCCTCGTGGTACCTATGTTCTAGCCACCGAGAAATCTGGCTCGATCACTCATCACATCAGGGAACCGCGATTCACCGACGACAGTGAGGACGACGATTCATCTCAGAGCTAAATAGTCCAAGATCGTCTAACGAAAAACCTTGTCCCGAGTGTCATTTTGCTAATAAAATTCTACGTTTTCCTGAGATATAACAATTTATTGAAATAGTCACATCGACTCGTAGGCTTGAAAGGGTTAATATAGTTATTTAGAGCTTAGAGAAAGATACAATTCCATGTCCAACTCAACCGTAGGCATTAAATAAGTCACTCAGAATCCAAAATGATTACCTCCACTTTTCGAAATTCTTCCAATTCTAGCACCAAAACACACGTTCGATGCTCAACTCTTCACAAATAAAACAAATTTAATAAATTGAATACGACGGAGTTAGTCACACTGGCTTCTCAGTGTCTCAGGTATTACTAATTAATTCCGTTTAACAAGGAACTCAAAGGTTACCGATTTATGTCTCGCCGCGCAAGATATATCGAAAGTTCAATTAATATCCCGATAAAAAAACCTGCTCCTCCTTCTCCCTTACTCCTCCATACCTCGTTCCTTCTGTCCCCGTTCTGCTGTTCCTTCTCCCGGGTGATAATCTCGCGGTTCACCGCGTGCTCCGTCAGCGGGAGTCCCAAACTACCGAAAGCGTCCATCGAAACAAGAACACCTCGATTACCAGAGCTGGATAATTGATTTTCCACCGAACGAGCGTCCCACGAAGGCAAGTCGATTTATCGAACCGTCGAACAACTTCGAGGATCGCATGACCGGACGCTGCTGGGCTTGCGAGCAGCCACCTCGTTCCTGGGAATCCTCGATCGATCATTCGAGGGCGTAACGAAGCGAAGAGGTGAAATAGAGCGTGTATGTCGAGGTATTGTTACCTCCAACGAGTAATCTCCTCTAAGACTCGTCTAAGAAGCTTCTCTCCTACACGAAATGGATCATTTCAGACGATACGTTTCAGGAGTATCGTCGTAAGGGCGAGGAGTTAGCAGAGTTGGCAAGGAGGAGCTCGGTTGTCGGCACTTTGCAACAATGTGGAGAACCGTCCATGGTCCACGGCTGTTTGATTTGTGTACCTTTTGTTGAATAAGCGTTTTTCATGCTCCCTCACCGGAACGATGTACCTCGTTTCTACCGGTACGTATGTTAAGGAGCTTTTAAGACGTCTCCGGAGTTTATCCCGCTGCGCTACCGGTACCAGTTTCCGTTCTCCAGGGTGCACATAGAGGAGAGAACCGAGCTCTATTCCCTTCTCGTCCAGACGACAAAATTCTCCTTCTCTCTTCCTCGCGTCGTCTCTCCTCTTCTTCTTTCCTCTCGGCTAGCTCTCCGTGAGACTCGTCCCTCTTTCTCCTTCCTCTCTCTTGCTTCCACGCCAGCCCTTCCACTTTCCGTCCTCCTTTCTCTCGCGGTGTACGTTCTTCTTTTTCGAGGTGCTGCAGGTGTGGTGCATTGTCCGCCGTCGCGGCCTCTAAATCTCGTCCCTGACGTTGTGCGGCGTAGCTCCGCCGTGGCGAGCTCCTCTCTCTCTCTCTTCCTCTCAAGATACATACGACTGTCGGGAAGTTACACGTTCCACGGCCCGGGCTGATAAGCATCTTTTCGGGAATTTCGGCCCCTTTCATAAGTCTCATCGCCCGCGCTCGCAGCCTCTCGGGGAACTGTTGGGAACAGCCGCTTAGAACGTCGGCGACAAGTTGTACTCGTGGTAAATTGAGAAATGTTGCCGTCGCTCGGCTGGGGTATAACGATAGGCGAGAATAGAGGTCGTGGCGATTTTTCGAACCTTGCGGGGGGGAATCTTTCGAGCATTATTTCACTCGGAGGAACAGTTGAGTTGAATGTCTGAATTATTTGCACTGATGTTAGGAGTACTTAACTAAAGAGCAACTAAGAGGAGTCTATGTGATTTCAAGACGTGTGTCTGAGGGTAAAAAAAAATTTCTGAAGGTCATTCCGAGTGTCATTTCTCCAGGTTTTCGTCATTTTTTGCATAGTGACATCTGTTTCTTTACAATGTGACATTACAGCTGACATCACGACGAGCTCAGCGACCTTAAAGTGAGATTAGAAGTTTTTTAAAAAAATCCACGAGCTAACGACACTATATAGATGCACTGTTTCAAGTCATATAAATTTCTTTTATCGTTAGTCACTCACTTTATCTTTTGTCATCACCAGAAGTACAGCTTCCGATCGTAAACTCCTATTTTTCCTCATTTTCAACAACACAGGAAACAATTCAGATATTCAACTTAAACGAAACACCCTGTGCGCTAGATCTAGATAAAAAAAATTCCCTGCTTAAATCTTCGCAGGTCCATCCAGCTCGATCAATTCCCAAAAACGAGCCTAACTCGCGCGATAACCTGACCATTAGTATACGCAGCATTTACGCGACAAGTAGAATTCCGCGGTACCAATTACCAGACCCCGCGAAGAGCTCAACGGGAAGATTTATTCCGGCCATTACGGTCGCTGCGTTGGAACGAGCAAACACGAAAACTATTCGACGAGGCTCACGTTGCGCCACGAAACGCTCCGCTCCGGCGCCGCGCCTCCGTTAACACGCGCTGCTTACACGTATTTATGCGTGGAGCTCGGCAACAACCCGAACCAAATGCGTGCTTAACAACCTCTTGGAAACAGCAAACGCGGTTGCGTCCCCGTGAAAGCTGGATCGCGCGACGCGGTTTGCGCGCGGAAAATGTTCCGCCACGATCTCCTACACATACACACATGGTGTCCTCGCGGTCACAGACGGAAGACTTATGCGTCTGCTCTGTGGACCAACGTATATACCAAGGCGGCAGAAACAGGAAGAGAAAAGGTACGGCCGGATGGTGGTGCACCAGACCTGTATCGGTCGCGTACAAATTTATGCCGGTGCCACGCTAATGTCCGCCTTGGCCGCATACGTTCTCCTTCGAACCGACTGGAGCGCATACTTGAAAGTGTCGCGAGATGCATGGACCTTCTCTCGGTGAAATTGTCAGGTGATTCTCTGATTTTGAAGTATAGGGGATTGTTAACCCTTTCGGTACGGCTTCGTCTTTGGCAACTGTAGCACCGTTGAAGGGACAGTTTTATCATTGAACGGGACAGCTACGACGTGAACACCACTTTTCATTGGATAAGGAGCGTAGCAGCTCAATTTTACCCTACAATGTGTTATAATTTATATCGTTTCATTTAGTTAATCGATACTTTACGAGGTACGCGCAACGATGTTCTGTACATGTATCTGTAACGACGTCGACACAAGACTCATTCCGCGCATAAAAGGAAAACCGGTGAGAATTTCTCCGTTGCTTCTAATCCTCAACACGATGTAATGAATTGGCGGGAAGAAATCATACTTTAACACGTTATATAGTAGGTAATAGCACTTGATAAAATTGCTTGATAATATCATTCTGTGTGGAAGATTTCAGAACAGCGACTGTAGTAAAGATTTCAGACTATAGTCGTTCGCTGTGAGTGAACGGCGACTATAGTCGTTAGCATCGAGAGGGTTAAACGCTTATTTTCGTAAAGAAAAATTGATTGAAAGAAAAAAAAAAGAACACACTAGCACGATCTCGTTACCGATACGCAGCGCGTCGCAACGGCCACAATTTCGACCGATAATGGACACCATATTCGCGCGAACTCTCCCGAACGGTACCACGCGGCACCGCGTATCTCCATATATTTACATGGAGCAGCCGCTTCGATGCGCGGTTTAAAATATTCCAACCAATAAAAAGACACGCGGGTCGAGCAAAGGCTACTTGCAACATGCATAATTTGCACCCCGTTGCGCCATATACGTAAGTAGGTTGTGGCATTGGCTGCGTGTGTGTGCGGTTGCACCGAAAGAGATGTAGATAAATAAAGTGTGAAGCTTGTGGTAAGCTGGTTCTCTGTTCACCGCGGCTTCGCCACCGCTAAAAGCCTCCCCTGTCTTTCTGTTCCGTTCCAGGGCTTCTCCTCTCTCACGAAACCTGGTTCCACGGCGTCTGCAGGCTAATTGGACCAGCTGCCTCCGCTACGAGGCGGCCCGTGTTTCATTCAAATCGATTCCGGGTAAAATAATCCCCGGCTTCGATCGAGAATCCAGGCCTCGTATATTACGCGTGGCGTGGCGCGCGACCTTGATCGAAGGAAAATTACGGGACTCGCGATTTGTCTTCCCGACACTGCCCTGTAAAGGCCCATCACTTGCTCCGGATACGTTCCTCACGGCTATCACACTCTCTCTCTCCCTCTTACTCTTGTACAGCTCGGGGAGCGACGTTCGAATTCAAGGCGAGAGAGTAGCTCGGTTTTGCAACCTCATCCAAATAGAGTGTGGATTTCTATGTATCGAGATAATCGATCTTAATGGACCGGGCTCCGCCGCTAATGAACGCTCCGGAGGAAGCTGAGATCTTGGCCAGAGGAAGTTGGACACGCGTGTCGAAAGCGGTAAGTTGATTCTCGTGAGTGAGTGGGAAATTATCGACCAGAGGATCGTTCGATCGAGGCGGAGAGGGGTTAACAACCCCTCAGGTGTAAGAAGAATTCGTCACGCTTTGAGTGTTTCATCTTTACTTCGGTTTTAATGGCAGGTGTACTTAGAGATGTGCTTTGACAGTTGGTTATGGAAGGGGGGGGAATAAGTCCTGGACCTTCTAGTGGACTCGTCAGTTAGGCTACCTACACTTGTCAGGTAGACATTTTTTTTCGGTAATTTGCATTGTGAGAAGGTTTCACTGCAACCTGTATCAATTTTACATAGATTAAGCGTTTATGATGACGTGAAGGCTGCAGTTCCTACGTACCATGAGTTGTGGACACAGGAATTTATTATATGATTACAACAATTACACTCAAGTTGGAACTTGTATATATAGTAACAGAAACCTTAGCGAGCACTAGCGAGAAAGTCCGACGTTCCGCCAGTTAGTCTGTCCCTCTAGTGGTGAAGCAAATTACTACAACTGAGTACATTTACTCTCATCGCCTACTCTAAAGAATCCTCACAACTACTGACCATAGACACCAATACAATTCGTATCCTGATGGATTCAAAACGCACTCCCGAGGAATGTCAACGACACAATAGAAAGAAGATCCCAAAGAAAGCCTGTGAGAACGTCACGATGCGTTAGAACCATAAACCATCCACAAATCTCACCATACCCAAGACAGAGAAGGTTAAACCTCGACGAGGTTGCTTCTTCTAGGGCCACCTCGCAATTACATTTTATGTCTCGCAATCAGTAAAACTCTAAGTACGCCGAGGCGCGTAGTTTGCCGGTGTAATTTCACCTTCGATTCCCTGCGTTCTCTCCTCCTCCATCGGCGTCGTTCGCGCGAGGAACACAGCTTGGTCTTGTAATTTCGCGGGAGGCTGAAGAGCGAGAGAGAGAGAGAGAGAGAGAAGAGCCTCGAGTGTACAGGAAGGTGTAAGCAGCTCGGTAATCAGCACGTACCTCATCTTCGACGATAACGCGAAATTCCTCGCGTATGCGTTCTCTCCCTCTCCTCGCTTTTTCCCCTCTGCACGAGCATCCTCGAAGTATCTGGTGTTTGCAGACCCTAACCGAGCTTCTTCAGACAGCGTAACGCGAAAACGTATGATACGAGGTGCCGGGGAATTATAGCTACACACGATGATTCGTAGCGCAGGTCAGCGAGGAATTTGTATTTCGTGTTTTGTAGAGTGGAATGTTCGAGATTTCAGCGGTAGCTTTATCTTTCTCGCGTTGCAACGTCATGTAGTTTATCTAGTGTTATTTAGAAAATTTAACGTGTAATCGTTGTGTATTTCGCGTTCGAGATTGCAGCAGTGGCTTTGTAATCTTCTGTATTTTGTGTGGTTTATTTCTGAAGAGTTTAACGTGAAAATTTGAGGTGTCAATGCACAGTGTTTTATACCGGAGTGTTCAAGATTAGAGTTTTAGCTAATTTTATTCGAAAAATTCCCGCAACATTCCTGCGCAAATTAAGAGTTTCTCGCAATGCAAATGTTCGTCACGCCAACTACACTCTATCCCACTTAAACCTGCAATACCACCGATTTCGTTCTTCCCACAGGTAATCGTACGAATCTAACCGTGAGAAACCTCGCGGTATCAACCATAACCAACCTCTCTCCGTATGAAAAAAAAGAAACGAACGTTGCCATTACAATGCTACCATATTTCCACATTTCCTTACAGCGAACCTCCTCTTTCAAATTTCACCGTTTATCTCTTTCATTCATTACATTCGTCGATATTCGTCTCACCTGTGACCGAAGACTGTTTCCTCGATGGTCATCAGTTTCCTCGAGCGCCTGATATGTTTAGAATAATTAAAATTAAAATAAAATTATCGTCAACTAGAAATTTCGAACATCATAGCTGACTATATAGACATTATTTTGAATTAAAAAAGAAATAATAATAAAGCACAGTAGAATACTACGCAAATTTTCTTCTGGCCGCGTAAATCTGGCGCGGCAGTGAACACGTTAACCTGATTATTCTCTGGAACAATCCTTTCAACCCTTGTATCTGTACAGAGGAAGATCGGACAGTCGTTCCTCGTGGAACGAGCTAATTCCTCGTCGATAAGGCCGGCGTTAATCGAGCCGGATAAGGGAACTAGCTTGGCCACGGGAAGAGGCGGAATTAATTAAGCTTCCTGGTAACGGATTGGCGGACGTTCGAATCGGAGGGAGACCGGTACCGTTTCGATCGTATCTCCGTTCAACTGTCGCTGGTTCACCGAGAACGAGTTTAAATTACCCGGGGAAACGGTGCCGTTGCGCCGCCCGCCACGAATGTCTTAATTACGTGGACCACGTTTCCGGGGTAATTATCGTTGTTTAATATTCAACATCCTCCGTGCAATTTCTGCTCTTATTTTCATTGGCGCACGAGGTAAATATACAATACGCTCTCGACGATCGCGGGATATTTAAATTCGAGCAATTTGTCGGTGTCGTTTGAGGAACTTTCGATTATAATTAAACACAGATACACCGCACTTGGGTGTTTTGCATGAGTTACGATACTCGTAACGATACTCGATGAATTTGTGAAAGGACACAGTGGAACCGTGGAATTTAGAAAGCGGAATTTAGATCTTGTTTCCACTATCACTTTGTTGGAACGCTGATTGATAACATCGTGTTATTAAGGTGTACAGGGTGTCCCTGTGTGTTACGTTTAAATTATCTCTGTTTTCACTGAGGTATCGAAAGGTGCTTAATCTTTCCTCCGTCCTTCTCAGGGAGGATTTTTTTCAAGTCAGAAAAAAGTGATCTAATTTTTAGCAATTAAACTGCTTTCCTTGTTGGGAGATTGTGGTTTGCATATTTTCTCTGTCACAAATATTGGAGCTTTTGGGAAAATTGAACGTACACATATGTGTCAGTTTTTTTGAAGATGTGAAGGATCGCAGGATCGCAAGAAATTTTACCACGACGTTAATTTTCGAGGTCACCCGAATACCACGATATCCTGGAATTTATTTTAATACTAACCACATCGTTTATTCGAGACGTCGTTCAAATGACTCTGAAATTGTCTACAAGACGACGTCGTAACGTCTTCCTTCTATTATCACCGATGCACATCCTTGGAGCATGCAACGTCCTTCGGTAATTTTCTCATACTCCGGACAACGGCTGGAACAATTTCAGCCATTATACCGGTGAATAGAATTTTTGTTCGCCCGGCAAAAAACGAAAGAAAAAAAGAAGAAGCTACGTTGATTTCTTCATTCTACGTTCGCGTGGAAACGCCTCGATGACAAAACGCTCGGTAAATCAGCGGGGAACGTCTCTGTTTTTCGCCTCACGCGATGCATCTATCCCCGTCAGCGTTGAAATATCGCTCGTTTCGTGGAAAAGTGGACGGATACACGTCACGATAACGCATTTATCCACCGTCCATGTAGATTACCGTTTCATCGTCGGTTCTGGAGGGGCCAATTTCACGCGTACCAACGCCGCCGCGTTCGCGTTCGCGTTGCGTGTCCGTAAAAGCGTGCACCGCTTCGGAGGATCCTCTCTAGCCCGTATAGAAGAACGTTGCGTGCTATCGTGATCGTGCGAGCAACATTGTGCACGCGCGTCCCGCCGCTACGTAACACCGAAAGCCGGTCATTACGCGCTCGCCATTTACCCCCTCGAATATGTTGCATTATGTTGCGGAACAACGCCGGTTCGCTAGCCTATGGGAAGTCCACCTCTGCTATTACGCTGCCCTCTTCGCCACATCCTGTTCGCAGTCCACGTCCCCGAAACGCGTGAGGAAATCTTTGAAAATGTTAACAACGCTTAAACATTTCAGATCTTCCTGGAAGGTGTGGCTGAAGTTGGATGATCATCGATAAGAATGGTGTACTTTGCTTGAAACTTCAGTGGTTATAGAGAAGACTGTATTCTTTATGTCGTTTAACCATGGACATTGCTAATGCAGATATCGATCTGTTGGTCCAAAGGTCCATCGTGTTCTATTTTAAATTTCATAATGGAAAACTTAAGGAGCACCTTTCTCTCAACAGGTTGATGGTTATGTGTGACGGGTGCTTGGTTTGTCGATGATGTCATCGATCATTTTCTTAAAATACTTTGAACAGGGAATTGTGTTGAATATTGCATAGTTACATAGAACACGAAATTCTTCGATAGAGCGATTGTTAGCTACCGAATGATAAGAATGGAGGAGAAGTGAGGCGGGCAAGGGCGCCCGCCGCTGCCCGCGGGCCATTGATAGGAAAGACATATCCATATCTTCTAAACACAATTCTCTATGCATCTCTATAGTTACTATATATATATACACACACAAACTCACCATTGCCCGAGAAGGCGTGTCTTATCGCCCGCCGCTCTTTTACGCCCGGCGAGCCCTAAAACACTGCCCGTACGGGCAACGACTGAACAGCCACTTCACACTTCTACACAACCAAATACCATCAACCCTTTCTATCCACGCGCCACAAGAACTTCTACCGAGAATCCTCCTCAGAATAAAAGTCACTAATACCGTGCTCGTCACTGTCAGCAGAGGAGAAGCATCGGAAACGTTGGAACGTGTAAAAAGGCTGTTTTCTATTCCATCGGTTCAACGGAAGCGGCGCGAAGGAGCGTGGAAACGCGCGAGCTAGTTCCCGGAGCGCGAGCCACGCGGAACAGGCCGCGTTTCTTGCGGATATCGGCTCGCGGTGGCCCTCTACTCGCGCTGGTACACGTGTACGAGCACCGTGGCGGCATTATACGCGGGCCCATTTATCTGCAGGGATAAAATGCAGATAGGATCTGCGTCCGCGCGAGGTCCTGCCAGTATTTGTCATGGAGATGCGACCCACCGATACCGCCTCGCCCGTCCGTGGAATTACCCGTGCCGCGCTCGGATTCTTCAGCGTACGCCGGTAATTTACCGGGGCTCCTCCGCCGCCCCTCGTTTCTCTCCTTTTTTACATTTCGTAACCCCCGTCGCCGGGTTTCTTCACATTTTTTCCCGAAATTATTGCACATTCTGCCGGTGATTAATAGCCACCTCTTCGCGTTTACGTTTCTTTCCTTCGCTTTTGATTAGGGTTAATTGCACTTTTTTGGGGAAAGTTTGCGGAGAAGTAGATAGAGAATTTTCGATTTTTCGTCAATTCCCCAAGTTTTCTTTGCGAGAGATCTCTTCGTGTTCCCACTTTTTTCTTTTCCTAAATTTTGCAGCCCCTCCGCTGGATTACAAGGGAAATTTTGCACTTGCTTTGCTTTGCTTTAAGTTTGACTAGCGTTAATTGCATTTTTGGGTTAAAGTGAGGGAACGAAGAGTGGATAATTTTCGATTTTTGTCAATTCCCCAAGTTTTCTTTGCGAGAGGTCTCTCCGCGTCCTCACTTGTCTCTTTTCCTAAATTTTGTAACCCCTTCGCTAGATTTCTTGGGAAAATTTGCGTTTGCTTTCCTTTAATTTGCATTTCGGCCATTGATAGGAAAGACATATCCATATCTTCTAAACACAATTCTCTATGCATCTCTATAGTTACTATATATATATACACACACAAACTCACCATTGCCCGAGAAGGCGTGTCTTATCGCCCGCCGCTCTTTTACGCCCGGCGAGCCCTAAAACACTGCCCGTACGGGCAACGACTGAACAGCCACTTCACACTTCTACACAACCAAATACCATCAACCCTTTCTATCCACGCGCCACAAGAACTTCTACCGAGAATCCTCCTCAGAATAAAAGTCACTAATACCGTGCTCGTCACTGTCAGCAGAGGAGAAGCATCGGAAACGTTGGAACGTGTAAAAAGGCTGTTTTCTATTCCATCGGTTCAACGGAAGCGGCGCGAAGGAGCGTGGAAACGCGCGAGCTAGTTCCCGGAGCGCGAGCCACGCGGAACAGGCCGCGTTTCTTGCGGATATCGGCTCGCGGTGGCCCTCTACTCGCGCTGGTACACGTGTACGAGCACCGTGGCGGCATTATACGCGGGCCCATTTATCTGCAGGGATAAAATGCAGATAGGATCTGCGTCCGCGCGAGGTCCTGCCAGTATTTGTCATGGAGATGCGACCCACCGATACCGCCTCGCCCGTCCGTGGAATTACCCGTGCCGCGCTCGGATTCTTCAGCGTACGCCGGTAATTTACCGGGGCTCCTCCGCCGCCCCTCGTTTCTCTCCTTTTTTACATTTCGTAACCCCCGTCGCCGGGTTTCTTCACATTTTTTCCCGAAATTATTGCACATTCTGCCGGTGATTAATAGCCACCTCTTCGCGTTTACGTTTCTTTCCTTCGCTTTTGATTAGGGTTAATTGCACTTTTTTGGGGAAAGTTTGCGGAGAAGTAGATAGAGAATTTTCGATTTTTCGTCAATTCCCCAAGTTTTCTTTGCGAGAGATCTCTTCGTGTTCCCACTTTTTTCTTTTCCTAAATTTTGCAGCCCCTCCGCTGGATTACAAGAGAAATTTTGCACTTGCTTTGCTTTGCTTTAAGTTTGACTAGCGTTAATTGCAGTTTTGGGGTGAAGTAATGAAACGAAGAGTGGAAAACTTTCAATTTTTCGTCAATTCCCTAAGTTTCCTCTGTGAAAAGATCCTCCGCGCCCTAATTTTCCTCTTCGCCAGATTTCTTCAAAAATCTTTACATTTCCGTTCCTTCGACTCACACAGTACAACGTCAATCGCATTTCCAAGTTCAATTACCGAAAAATCCAACCATTTCCCTGCTCCCATTTCGCGTGAACCTCGCTATTCAATCTGCGAAAGGAGAATGAATCACGGTTTCGTTAATTCGACGCTCCAGGTCGAAAGGTGCATTGTTACAATGCAATTCCAGCGCATTAAGAAATTTCGTGGAACAAAAGGGAGTAGTAGTACCAGGTGAGGATGATTGCTAGCCTCGAGGGCTTTTTACCGCGAGAGAAATTGACAGGTGGTTCTGATGGCTCGGAGTCTACAATTTTTCAGATTAGAAGAACGTATATGCCTCCAAGGAGAACGATCCTCGGTATCTGATCCGAGTCTTTCAAACAGCCACGTTCTATGCTCAACTGTTATGATAAATTTCATTCACCCCAGACTACACGCGACTCTTATTCAATTCTATTGTGCCGGGGAATATTGAAAGCAATTAATTCTTGGGCAAGTGTACAGTTGATGGATATTGTGTATCGCGTTGCGTAGGACGTGGTAACCTACATGGTGAGCAAGTTAGTCTTGCATGACTGGTGAATATACATATAGCGAAATGTTGCAAGTTGTCCGCTGACGACATTAGCCTCTCTCGATTCTATTCACTTTGACATTATGAATAGAAATTATTCGAACAACGTCCCAATGATTCAATCAACATCCAGTAAAAGAGAGAAAGAGAGAGAGAGAGCAAGGAAAAGAAAAATTCTGGAAAGAATTTGCATTCAGCGCTGAAGAATTTCTCTCGCGAGATTCCTAAAGGGTCCGTTATTAACGAAGCTCGGACGAATTCGCCGGAGGCAACAGAAGCTCCTGAAATGGGCGAAATAAAAACGGCGCACCTTTGCACCTGTGCGACCAGACCCGTTTATGGCTTTCGGTAAAACAGAGTGGAGGGAGAAGAGCGACGTGGCTCTCCTGCCTTATAACGCGTAATCCCCCGGGGACAGCCGCGGGAATCTTAATCGTCGGAACAAACACGGACTGCTTAAAGTGCTTTGCATAGAAATGTACAAGCTCCGCGTCGAGCATTAGGCGGCTGAACGTCTTCCCGTCGGATTTAAGGAACCGCGCGCGACCAAGTGACCGTAGAAAGCGGATAAGTGGTGATTCATGGAACAATCTCGGTCCTCGAGGAAGATTCGACCTTAAGATCTTCGTAAATACCAGGACTAACTTTGCCGTCCCTCTGGCTCTAGTGACTTAATTACGTCTCGCGTCGACGAAAATTTCTGGCCTCTCGTACCTCTCCTCTCTTCTCTTCGCGAGAAATTTCTACGGTGTAGAGGTTCTACAGAAGAAAATAGAAGAATTTACAGGAGAAATCGAAACGAAGAGGGGAAAAAGAACAAAGGATCCGAGAGGAGAAGATTTGGAACGTTCCACGAAAGCTATTAAACGACGAGGAGAAAAGGAAGAAAGGAAGAAAGGCAAACAGTAGCGTTCAGATGGAATGAAAAGGTGAACGGAGTAAAAGCCGCGTTCCCGTCGCGCGGGTAAATTAGAGAGATAGCGCGAATGAGGGGAACAGAGGACGAACGTGTGAATGGACCGTGCACACCGCAGGCTCCGTTTTATAATACGCTGTCTTTATCGGTAAAGATGAGCGCACACGGGGCCATTTCTCCATGTAAATTGAAAGGTAAACTGCTCGTGGAGCACGCGTTAAAAAAAAGGAAGACAAAAATCAAAGGGCGGAGAAACGTTAACCCCTTGCTGCATACTTCTCTTTTGAAATTAGTGAAATAATTTTGGGCAACTTTTTCGTATACATACTACACTATGCTGCGTATTCGACGCAACAGAGGCTTTTGACCACATATGGGCAACCCCAGGCCCTAATCTATTTCAGCGAAGTTTGTCTTCAAACTCTTATGTCAATAACCGGGTACTCTTTTGCATAATTGTCGCTTAAAATATTTGATCTTCCAGGTAAAAGATTGAAATATCCGGCTATCCGTGTTTGCCTCGAGTCTAGAATTTTGTTATCAGAAAACTACAATTCTGGTTAAATTGCTATGTCGTTCGTTATATTGTAAAAAGCGTTACATTATAGATAAGCGAAATATGAAGTAGCAACTTGTTTCAATTCGTTTAATGTTAATTTATTTTATTTAATAATTTGGTCCGGCCGTTGACTCGGAGAGAAAGATTGCCCATGACTGCTTTAGACCATGAATGTCCAACCTTTTGGCTTGCCTGGGCCACGAAATACATAATACAGTTAACGTATATAAGTAACGTATATAAGAAAAATATAACGTTAAATAACGTTAAAAGTGTACGATCTCGTGGGGCCGCGTTACTGGCTCCTCGGGGCGAAACGTGGCCCCGCGGGCTTTAGTTTGGGCAGGCCTGTTTCAGACGAAATATCTCGCGTCGAAAACGTCGCACGAAGGACACCGCGTCGCGAGATATCCACACACGCGAAGGGGTTGAACAAGAGAGCCAAAAGAACGTTATTCTCCCTCTTTTTCCTGAAATCCACGCTCTCCTCGAGTCCGAACAATGCAGCTTGTTCTTTGGTAACTGCCAGTATCGGATTCGTTGATCGACCGTGCACAAAACCACCAGCGAAAACAAATACAAAAAGAAATTCTAAAACGAGCGTGCGTCTAACCCCCTCCTCGGTGTGTCCCATGACCGGACAGAGACCCTCTCGCTCCTCTCTTTTTTTTCTCTGATCAAATAAACAGTGCCGTGAACGGAACGTTTCAGGGGTAAAAGCCGGCGGCTGTTTCTCCGATCGCCTCTCTCTCTCGAGAGAGGGATCGAATAAAGGGGAAAAAGAAACAGGGAGAGGAAGAAAAGGGAGGATTGGAGATGAAAAAGGAAGGGAAGAGGGGTCCTCCTCGCGTCGAAAAACGACTGTGTGGCGGCTCCCGCTGAGACAAAGGGCGAGAACCTGCACTCAAAACAAACATCACTCCGCCATTCATTCGACCGAGCGGATTCGAACATTCATCCCCCACGGTTTCGTGAGTCGGGTAACGAGGACAGGGAGGAGAGGTGGGTTCGAGGGGAGGATGCAGGACCACCGTACGACGACAATGCACGGTGAGATCGAGCTCTGCCTCCTGGACCGTGCTGCGTTCTCTCCCCCTTTTTTGTACGCCGTATTCACACGCGGCCGTGAAAAGGAAGTGCGGTGTGCCGTGGCGCGGAAGGTCGCGGTCCAACAGCGAACGGGAGAGGAGAAAAAAAAAAGAGGTCGAGCGTGCGACGCGCGACGCCAACACCTTCTCGCTAAGGCGTTAAAACGAGAACGAGTGCCTGGGGTTCTCTATATGTACTCTGTTCCCTGTTCGCGCCTTCGCCTTTTGTCCGTTCTCGCGGCAGCCTTCTCCACAGAGATCGAGATCGATCGCTCGGATCTACGCCCTCTGGGAGCTAGAGCGCCGGAGGTGTTACATGGGAAAGTGGGTTTTACCGTTCCTCTCTTACTTTTTTCTTTATTTTTTCACGTTCTGTGCGTTTCGTTCGAATGGATTTTATGGTGGTGTTGGAGAGACGAATTGGTTCATTTTTCGGACGAAATTCTGGGCCCGTGACGCTTTTCGTAGTAACGTGGCTGTTTGCGGTGCAGATTATCCTTTTTTTTTTAAGGTTTTGTGTATTCTGACGAAATTTTTGATCCTTGACGCTTTGCTTTGTAGCAACGTATCACGTTCGTGGTGTAGATTACACTTAAAGTGTTAAAAAAGATGTGTTCTTGTCTCAACGTGGTGCAGATTATGCTAAAAAGAGAGAAGTATTCCATTTGTAATACACTTGAATTCTAACTCGAAATTCAACTTCAACTTATGCTTGAAGCCTACTAAACACAAACCTTAATTTCTTGCAATTCGACACAGTGCCCAAATTCGCAAGACAAGGGGTTAAACGTTAATTTCTAACCACTTCAATTTTTCAGTACCACATAAAACAAAGAATCAAGGGAAAATAGTACAAGAATCTCTTAAACTCCGTTCTACTCAAAATTACATTAACTAGACACTCACCTTTCCCCCTACCCTTTAAACACGTCCCAAAAAAAAATCCCCACCCTTACCCGTTAATTTCCCTCCGCTTCATCTTCGCAGGCTCCCACCGCGTCGTTTAAAATCCACCCACTAATCACCAATTACCAGCCAAACTATCCAGTCGTTAACCTCTCCTCTCAGCCACGTCAATCGTTCGTACGCAAATCAGCGACGTTCCATTCTCGACGTCTCCTCGATCATCCATCTCCCCTTTGGTCCACAAAGAGAAGCCACAGCCGAAGCACGAAAGCGAGAGAAAGAGCGAGGAGGAGAGAGAGAGACGGCTGAACCGGTAGCGGGATGATTAATATCGTAATCGCTAAATTAGTAACACTTAACTCCGAAAGAATTCTATCGAGGCTGCACGAGGCCGATCGACGCGTCGACAGTACGACAGGGAGGTTTTAACCACGGTAGCAAAGGAGGAGAGAAGGTGCACAACAGCACACACAGGTCTCTGTTGCCGGTCCCGAGAAACGTTCGTCCGGCCTAGATATCATCAGGGTCCCCGGTGGGTCCGGGTTCGGGAATCATTAGGGGTCCGAAGACGACGCATTCCGGAAGAGAGAGAGAGAGAGAGAGAGGGAGGCGGAGAGTTGTCTCGGATGATCCGGTGGCCCCTCGACGTGGCTTGTCCGCCGCGTCCGGCCACGGCATTTATTAAGCCCCTTATCAGATTTCGATTTGGACGACGTGCAGCAACGACGGATACCGTAATTATTTTTATTAGTACCGCGTTAACCGTCCTCCTCCTTCTCCTCGTCGCGCGAACCACCGATCTTCTCTCGCGCGAGACCCACCGTCGCACAAAGAGGAACCCGATGAGTTTTCGGCATGCTTACGATTCTCTATCTTCTTTCTCTCGCGTCTTCCTTCTGGTCGCTACCTCGACTTTGGCGAAATTTTGGTGTTGACGACGGGGGAATTGGGTTTGGCGAGGAATCGCTGGATCTGAAGGTAATAGGCTGTGTTCACTTTTTAATAGAAATATCTTTGTTTCGTGTTGATGAGTTTTTGCACTTGTTTTGATTTTTGACATTTTCTGAGATTTCTTTGGTCCTGAAAGACACTAGGATTTTCGTTCCGACCGAGGTCTGGAGCTTCGATCATTTTTCTCTTGGAGTACACTACCAAGGGGCATGCTGAAATGGTTGCTAAATGCTGTAGAAATGACGAAGAGATTAGAAATACTAAGTGCTAGACTGCACATGCATTTTAAGTAACCTAGCCTAATTCTCTATGAAATTTAGATCGCCTGATTTCCTAGACCACTCTAACTTAGTCTCTTCTCTTCACAATATCACAGCAAAGCATTCGATGTACGACACAGAAATGAGTCCTGTTGGAAAATTTCTTCCCCCGATAGTTGCCAAAGCTATCAGATACCTGAAAAATCTCAAATAATCACCGTGTTCACATGAATTCTAACAATACTGTATTAGAATCTGAATAAAGTGCATCTACTTAAATAGAATACGAGCGAGCCTCGATTAGCCACGTACAAAATCGCAACAAATGTCATTCATATTTCAACGCGTTAATTTCGCTCCACCGACACCGTGGTTGCTAACCCTGATGAATATGGAACGTGCCTCGGTTTGAGCAATTTAGACGTCGAGAATGCAGGGATGAAGTCTGATCGATGCTGTACGCTGCGCGCACACGGCGGAGATTTTTCGTCGAGCCCCTCTTAGCCCCGGTTCGCGTGGGCGTTCGACGGCCAACAAAAGTCGGATTACAAATTGTAACGATAGGCGAACAAATAGGGCCAAGTCACGTTGATCAGGTGGAAAGTGGTTTTTGCCACTTCCACGGCCACGGTGCGCATCATCAATCATCAATCACACCGGCATCAATCTTTGTTACGGTATAATTTCATTGACCTGTTAACGTTCCCTCGTTCCGTGCTCTCATCAATACACACAGCCCGTGTTATTGACTGCGGTAATCAATCCCGTGAACCTGGCCGCGAGCATCAGTCTTCCGCGGCGCACGTCATGCGTGCTGATCACCATGTGCCTAACCAACACTCGTCATAATATCCCCGTGAACAAACCTCCGTGTGTATATGTGTGTGTGTGTATAGTACAGTTAGAAACGATCGTTTCCAAGTATCGACAGTCGTGGAAAACGGCACAGTCACGACTGTGACTTGGCTAGCCGTTTTATTCAAATGTATCACTGGTAGCGGCGCGAGGTAGGTACAGTAGTGCACACATAAGCGTCCGCATTTTTACACACTTAAGCGTCCGTCGCTATCCCCAGCAATTCTTGGAAATGGGACTTCGGAGTGGAGTTTGTACCGTTCGCGTATCGTGTGACCGACGATTTTTAGCGGAACGGTGGTGTTAACGCAGCTTCCCGCGCTTCTTGTTGGTTGGAAGGTCGGGTTGGCATTCGTAATTATTGCATGTGTATGTGCGAACTTCTTATTGTCGCGATGGTGATCGCGCTTTATTAGTGATGTCGATTATTGCGGACTGGACCGCACTGGTGTATCAAGATGTCGAGTATTGCGTGTTAGAGCGCTCAAACTGAGTATATTAGAATCTGCCCGTATGTCGTGAAGTGGCTGTATATATCTCCTTTTGCCAAAATGGGGAGTTTACCTAGTTGGCAAATCATGGGCCTTTCACCCCCTAGAGCCGCTCTCCTAGGCCCTCGTGCACTCCCCGTGGTCCGCAGAGTAGGGCGGCGGCAGAGAGGGAGAGACGGTCCCAAACGGGGGTGTCAGCCCCGCGTGGCGATCTTGCCGAAACGTCGACTTTACGGGTTTATGGCATGTTTACCGTTACTGAGCGCGCAGAGGCAAGTACCGGCTTACCATGTGGCCCGCAGAAGTGGAGAATTTCCGCGGCCATCAGGTAATAAGCCGAATTTGCCCTCTGGCTTGAATAGGCTATTGTTATCAAAAAACTTGTGGAAGAACTTCTCAAAAGTAACGTCGCTTGGAATCCGTGCCATAAATCCCTGTTGGTTAAACAGGTGGTCTATGTCAAACTAATCGAACGTTATTACGAAAGTTACATTTTTCTCAAATACACGTTACACGAGTTTACGATTACTCTATTTTTTATTGGTCGAAGATACGAATTTATCGGTTGCGTTCGGTAGTGTTTTGTCAAAGGGTTAAGTAATTTTGGAAGAATGTGGAAATTTGAGATGAACGATCGGAGGTATTATAAATCTTGATTGCTTAATTGATTATGTAAGGAGAAGTGTAATATAGGATAATGATGCAGGATGCTCCTAAATTAGCCGCGTCGAATCGAGGGTTAATCACACGCGTCTCTGCCAGTTTTTACTCGGTCACATTTTTCTGTCGACAGAGCTCTGGTGTACATGCCGCGTGTCTCTCGTTCGCCTAATTAACGCGTTGTTAATCATCTTGACAGATGAATTCCGCTTCCGGAGCTGTCAGCGCGGCTGTGTCGATCACGAATTCTTGCTGAGCATTGTATTTTAATTAGTCGCCTCTACGGGATTATTCTAATAATGGGGGACGACGAGCATCCCCCGTGTAACGGACGTTTATCGAATTCCAGCACTCGGTAGATACACTCTGGAATAATTGCTTTTCATTCTTCTGTCGTTTCGAAAAATGAAAATCGCAGGTATTCAAATTCATAGCGCTCTCTCTGAAATCTGAAGCGAGAGAATCGCTCATAGAAGCTTTTCAAACTGTCGAAATCTCTTTAGATAGGTACTATCTTTTTCGTTGTTTCCTTAAAAAGTAGAAATCGCAAGTATTCAGATTCACGGTGCTTTTTCTGAAAACTGAAGGGACACAGAAGCTTTCCAAACTATCGAAATCCCTCTGTATAGAATGCTATTGCTTTCCATTCTTCCATTGTTTATGTCAAAAAATAGAAATCGCAAATATTCATATTCACGGTGCTCTCTCCGAAATCTGAAGCAAGAGAATCACTCAGGAAAGCTTTCCAAACTATCGAAATCTCTTTGGAACACTATTTCTTCCACCGTTTATTTAAAAAATAGAAATCGCAAATATTTTGATTCACGGTGCTCTCTCCGAAATCTGAAGCAAGAGAATCACTCGGAAAAGCTTTCAAAACTATCGAAATCTCTCTAAAATACTATCACTTTCGATACTATTTCATCCAGAACACCGTTACTCTCAATACTACCCCTTCCATCGGTAATTAAAAAAAATTGAACTCGCAAGTATTCAGATTCACAATGCTTTCTCCGAAATTTGAAACAAGAAAATCTCTCAGGAAAGCTTTCCAAACGATCGAAATCTCTGGAGCGCAATTACTCTCCATACTATGTCTTCCATCGGTAATTTAAAAACTAGAAATAGCAAATATTCAAATTCACTGAAGCAATCCAAAAGAAACCGTTCTTCACCCATTACCACCGTGGATCTCGTGCAGACAATAGTCACGAACCGATCCTATCAGCTAACAAGATCGCTTCCAGTAAACCCCGGGTGACACCATAAACACTCGTCGTAAGGATAATCGACGACTATCCGAGTGAAAATCGCCGGATTTCGAGGAGGATTTTTTCTCGCTCGACACGGGATTACGATCAGAGAGAGAGAGAGCACCACCACCACCAGCCACACTCTCTCGATCTTTACTTTTCAGCGTGGTCGCTGGTAGAAACAGGCTACGCACAGATTTATCGCGGTCCTTTGAACGTGTGGCGAAGAAGGGGAAAGAGAGGTAGCACTGGCCACTTTAGGGTAAGGGAGGGAAAGCAAGATGGTAGGAGGAGGAGGAAGGAAGGAAGGAGGAGGTGAAGAGAGTGACTCGGGGAATTTACACCGTAGATTTGGCCGGTGCTCGATCCCACGGGACCGAGAGGAGGCACCGTGTATCCTCTTCATCTGCTCGAGGAAGAGAGGACGCTCCCCGACCGGTTCAAACGAGCGTTCCGACCGCGACGGACATGTTCGAGCAAATTGTACAAGACAAGCCTGCATGCTTCGGCAATGAGCCTCTCTCTTCGCGTACGTAACCGTTTCGTGTATGTACGTGCCCTCGTACGAATACTCTCGTATGTACCACACAGATTCTACGCTCACTCTTGAACCCTCCACAAGCAAACGCTTTTTGAAGTTCGTGCTTTCGGTTATACGGCGACGGTTATGGAACGGGTCTCTTCGAGTCCGCTCGTCGCTCTACTCGAGGTGAAACACGACTGGTTGTACCGTTTTAGTCGCGTCTAATAGGTGTGCCGAGTGTGTAAACCGGAAAATTGCGAGGTTCTACCTTGCCGATACGGCGCAATTCGGTTTATCTCCTGGAATTGCTCGTTTCTTCGCTTCGTTTCTTTTTAATCACTATTTTGTTGGAAATAGTCTACACTGAAAGGCTGGAAATGGCTCTGGAAGATGGGAAGAATAGAAAATTCGTCAATTTACTCTATTCCCCTGTCTTGTCACTACCCCCAATTTTCTTCCCTTTACCGTGATTTTAATCACAAAGGAAAATCCCCAGGTGACTTTCATTTTTTGTTGGCAGTAGTCCACATTGAAAGGCTGGAAGATGGGAAAAATGCGAAATTCCCTTATCTCTGATAGTTTTCGAGATATTAGATTGAATATATCTGCCACCAGCTTTGAGAGCGATTTTCTTCACTGTGTTCCATCGTCGATGTAAAAAACATTCCTGTCGAATTGTTTCTCGAGAGCTTCAAAATCGACGATTCACTTGGAGCACTCCCCTCGTAAGTAGCGTACTTAGGTAAGTACATACGCGAGTCGATAGTAGAATTAGAAAGCAAAAGTAGCAGCAGCACGGTGAAAACAGCTGAAACCGTGGGATCGTAAGATTCGAGCACTATATGTCCACGACAGGGAACGATCCATAAAGCTTGAAACTCGCATCGTTCCCCTCTATCAAGAAGCTCGCGTCCACAGTGTTGTCGGATCAATTTGGCGGCCGATTGTTTACGAGTGTAAAACACTTGTCAATCGGAAACACGGTCGCCGTAGTGGGAACGATCTCGCGTGTATCTCGAAGCTGGTGTGCGCGAGATTTCTCGAGGATGAACGCGTGAAAGGTGTGTGTGCGTCGGCCATTAACGACTCGTCGCGCATAATTTATAGGCCATTAATTAGGGGCCGGATAAAAGTGAACGCTATAAAATTATAGAACAGTCGGCGAGCATCTCTTTCTCTCTCTCCTTCTCTTCCCCTTCCCAACGATGTCCGGTATAATCCTCGTCGCTTTTAATACCCGACCGTGCCCCCGCGCGTGTTTTACATTAACGCCGTAATCGCGCCGCTCGTACGATCGCGATAAAGCCCGAACGGCCTCGCGTGTCGTGTATCCGAACACCTCTCGACGCGTGGGCTAGGTCAGTGATCGCCAACGAAATTGGAAAGCTTCGTTTTTTAACACTTTTCTGCGGTTCAGGGTTGGAAATTTCATTTCAGTCTGTTTCAGAAGAATATTCGGTTTTTTTTTTTATTGAGAATTGTCTATTTCGGTCGGTTTATTGACCCTTTGTGTCAAACAGATATGCGATTCACTTGCTGCAACGGATTAGAGTGATCGGGCAATAGAGTATTCTGGGCAATACAGAAAAGATGAACGTAAAAGAAAAAACACTCGCCAGTCCACCAACTAAGGTGGGAAACTTCAAAAAACAGCATAGTTTAATCCAGAAATTTGAATGGCGACTGAGAGGCGATGTTAACACTTTATCGTGGTTGAGGCTGCCACTCAGTAAGGACCGACTTAGTCGCGCGCGCATTTTTTCGCTATTCATTGTGTTGTGCTTATTCCTTTTGTTTCAAAGGAATGTAATTTTATTGATATTTATACTTTATTTTGCATTTATTTTATATAATAAAGTGCCTTATAAACTAATATTCATAAAATATATTCAAGGTAACAGTAATTCAATTTTTTAATAATTCTTTAGAGTGTGATATCGCTCGTAACAGTCACCCTTATGTAACGGAATATTACAAAATTTACATACGAAACATGTTCTACTTCTTATCTTTTTCGATACTCTACATTGTTTTTGGACGAAAACCATCGATAGCTAAAAGCCGATTAATAGGCTATCGGTCGATAAGTGTTGGCAATCGAAAAGCCGATTGATAGGCTAGCAGTCGATAAAGTGTTAACAGATAGTTAGGGAGATCGAGGCTGGTTGCTTGTAGAAAAACGTTAAAATACCTTAATTGTGATCACACTAAGTCAACGTTAATCAAATATACGTCTTACCAAATATAACAACCGTTACAATGATATTTCGCCCACGTAATTCATTAAAAATCGAAAACTGAAAAACTGGCCTACCACCCCTGGTCTCTTATACCTGCAAACCTAAATAGATCTCTCACACATCTCATAGATTCTTTAAATACCTCTGAAGATTTTCCAAAACAACTGTCGTGTCCTCAACACGAACCACGCGACCGATCACCCCCACCGTTGACTTGCATCGCTTCTATCTACCTGCCAATAAGGGTTCGCGAAAGAGGCCTTTTTCTAGGAAAGGCGTTGATTGGCCCTTTTTCCGAATTAGCAGCTACAAAAAGATGTATAAAGGTCAGAATATGTACGGAGAGAAGCAGAGCGTGTACGGAGTGTACATATTAAAAAAAAACCGAACAACATAGTTTAACCTAAAACTAAACAACCAATAGGGAAACATCCATCGTGAAATCTTCCAACCGAGAAATAAGATCACGGTAACAAACAACAACTAGCCTATAGGTCTCCATAAATCATTTACACTGTCCACCTTTTCCACTTTCTCTATCATTCCCTTCCTTTCTTTCCTAATTATCCACAGGTCAGAGGTCAAAGCAACCAAGTATTTCCAAAAACCCAACTTCCACTGAATTCTACCAAGATTTTCTACAATACAAAAACACCCTCCACTTTCTCTTTCATTCCCTCCTCTCTGTTCAAATTATCCATTGGTAAGAGGTCCTAGTTTAAAAAAAAAACAAACTTCTACCGAATTCTACCGAGCTTTTTCACAATACATCCATCAACTTTCTAAGCAATCAACCTCGAATTCCCTTCTCCCCAAAAGCTTCGAGTGCAGAAGGTTAATATAATTCCATCGAATATACTCTCATCAAGCGAACGAAGAGGACCTCTCCGCGGAATGTCGCGCGGAGGGCTCGGTTCCCCGGAGTGATTTATAAACGGGTGGAGTAAGGTAAGGTAAGGGAAGGTTTGGTTGGTGGGACGAATGCAAATTTCCAAGCACGTGAACTCGGTGTTCCGCCCAGCGAGCGCCGCAACAGAACACTCGTCCTGCCCCATTGTCTTACGTCTATTTATCTTCGGCGCGCTCGTTCGCCGTCCTCGCCCCGCGCGGAATGTAACATTCTTGCGACGCGAGCCTCGCGGCTTTTGCCACTTAACCTCGCGAACACCGGTGAGGTAGAGACAGGTGCGGCCGCGTGCGACGCTGATCGCTCGCGCCTCGTTAATCATCACCGTCCAGGCTCTCTCGGGAGATTAAGCGGCAGGGTAGCTTCTGCCACCCTATTAAGACCAGCACGGTAGGAAGCTACGTTCGTTTTGTTACCATGAGGCCTACCTTTCACGAAGGTTAATCGACATCGCGGCTAATTAAATAAAACCGTCGAGCAAATTAAATCGTCGAAACGGTAAAAGAGAGAGAGAGAGAGAAACTGGCTACACTGTGTTCTCTTTACTATCGAAGAGCAGCAGGCTCCTCTATATTCGAATAAACTACTCGACTAATTACAGAAACCGCTCGGCTGTGTAAGCTTGGAAGGCTCGTTAAGATGCTCATTTTCTCGATTCTTATCGCGAGCTAATCGACCGTGTAATCCAGTCCGACGTAAAATTCGGACAATTAATAGATACGTCTAGCGATAAAGTTGCCGAGGAACGGGAGAGACCGAGGGGCGAAGTTTAATCGGTGAGACCGATCTATTGTATTAAATACGTTATATCCTTCACAAGCGTGTCGCCGTTATCAAAATCACCGGGTCGAATCTCCCCTTCTTGGTGAACGTTACCAGGACTTTCGCTGGTAATGGAGGCTCGCGGTCGTGTTTTCGAAGGAATCCGTGAAACGACTTTCCTTCTCCTATGTCCGCTCGGTTACTTTGTACTGTGAGGAAGACGGAGGAGGAAGGGAGAGAGAGGAACGAAGGGGTAATAAGAAGAAGAGGGAAGGAAGAGGGACGATTTCGTCGTCGGCGAGAGATCGGCGATCTCGTAGATGTTGCACGGCGTCGCTGATGTCGCGTACAAAAGGAGGAGAGCGAAAGGGATGGCGGTGGGACGAGAAGAAGAAGAAACGGAGGACAACGGCGAGGACGATCGAGAAGAACGGAGAGGGAGAAGGATTGTTTCCTGGTGGCTCGAAGACGGAGTCTCTCCTCCTCTCGTTCTTTCTCTTCCTCGTCGTTTTGTTTCCACCGTGGCAAAGCCGGTTTGCATACGAGGTGAACAGAGAGGGACAGTGGTAACGGAGGAATGGGACGGGAGGGAGTTAGAGCTGAGAGATGCTTGCTCGACTGTTCCTCAGAAACCTTCTAGCAGGGGTAAACGAATCTTTAGCCCACAACGTTGCTTCGTTTGCGGTCTACCCTCCAGATCTCGTCGTTTTGTTTCCACCGTGGCAAAGCCGGTTTGCATACGAGGTGAACAGAGAGGGACAGTAGTAACGGAGGAATGGGACGGGAGGGAGTTAGAGCTGAGAGATGCTTGCTCGACTGTTCCTCAGAAACCTTCTAGCAGGGGCTAAACGAATCTTTAGCCCACAACGTTGCTTCGTTTGCGGTCTACCCTCCAGACTCTCGGCTTGTGCGTGTATGCTTGTTGTAGACGGGGTGCTGAAAAATGGTGGGATCGAACTTCAGCAGCGGGCAGTGTAATACTTAATAGTCTGGACAAAACCCGACTTGCACGAGAAATTTGACGTATTACGTCGTGCCGAGACCAAGAAACTTCAACAAAAATGCTACTCTACGTGTTTGACTTATATTCTTATGTTTATCAGAAGGTTCGTCCTTTCGCGAATTGTGTTATCAGTTCAGAAACACTTTGTATGAAGATCAAGATACAGTGATCGAAAAAAGTATTGGTACACCCTATAAAATGGAATAACTTTTTTAAAATTGGGCCAAACGACTTGAGTTCTTTTGAGAAGTTGGAAAGATTAGTTTACTAGATGACGTGTAAAAAAATTTTGAAAAAACTGCAATCAGTCGGAATCGCGAAGAAAATAGCGAAGGCCGTTTTTACAACTTTTCTATCTGAACTCGTAATGAAAATTTAAAAAATACGTTTTGTAGATCTATGTCAATTATACACACGCTGAAAATTTCATTGAAATCGGTTAATGTTGCTATGAGCTACAAACGGATAAAGATTCTGATAATCGCACTATTTCACGACTAGAACTGTAATAAATCTGCAGATTCTTACATCTTTCGATGCCTGTCGCTTGTTCCTCCATCCACCGATTTCAATGAAATTTTCGAGGTCAGATAAAAAAGTTGTAAAAACGACCGCTATTTTCTTCGCGATTCCGACTAATTGCAGTTTTTTCAAAAATTTTTTTACACGTCATCTAGTAAACTAATCTCTCTAACTTCTCAAAAAAACTCAAGTCGATTAGCTCAATTTTAAAAAAGTTATTCCATTTTATATGGCGTATGAATACTTTTTTCGGTCACTGTAAGTAACGCGATTGAATTCTTTCTTATTAACCCTTTCAGTCCCTGATTATCAAATACCTACACAAAATATTTATTTATTCTTACATTTAAAAAACGTTTAAGAACTGTCTTCATTAGTGTCCACTTGGCAATAACGAAAACATAATGCAGTCACACGAGACTTTCGAATGTGGATGAAATATTTCAGATTAGTTAGCAAGACTGGCTAAAAAACACTGCCATAGCAAAAATTGAAACGACGCAGTGTAAAATCCAAAGGGTGAAAAAAAAGCATATTAATCCTTTAAAACACTCGTCAACACGTGTCTCCCTCGCTCAACAAGTTAAAACAACCGCGAAGTAACATTCGCGATATCGTCGAAGATTACTTCGGAATAGAAGGAATCCCTGTTCCCTCGTCATTTGTATCCACGTAGTTAGCAGATTCCTATTCCACGCCCAGTTTGCTCGCCTCTAACGCAGGCGGAGAGAAGGATTTCCCGGGACACCGAGCGTCCACGGATACGCGTGTGTATACGTGAACGCGGAGCAAGATCTGTAACCCCAGATACGAATCTGTGAAGATATCGCAACGAGTACTGCTCGAGACTTGGCAGTCAGTCCGGATAACGAGTACCGCGTCAACTCTCAACGAGCGCGCTTCCCTCTTCTTTCTCTTTCATCTCTACCTTCGCGCAACACCGGCTATTCCGCCGTCTTTGTCGCCCGTCGTTCGTTCCGTTGGTTACTACCGCTTTCAAGCTGGTCGTTCTCAACGGAGAGGCACCGAGGTGTCTTCTCGAGGGAAGAGGAACGTCCCGGCGTGACACTACTTCTTCCTGCTTTTCTTGCTCTTCGTTAAGTCCTGCTATCACACCTCCTGCCGGATCCTCTATTACCGATACGATCGACGCGGAGGACTCGTATTAACTACCGGTGTTTCCTAGTAATCCTCCGGTACGCTCTAACTCGTCCCCGAGCGTGTACGCGGTGAACGGTCCGAAGGAGAAATCTCGGTGTCGATCTGTCCAGCTCCCGTGAACATCGCGAATTCTTTCTAGCGAGGAAAAAGTGCTCCTGTATTTTCAACGCTTCGCGATTCGATAGAAAGTTGATGCGATTGTTGCAATTTTTGGGGGACTTTGTGATTGCAATGAAAGATTGCGGTCCTTGAAAAGGTAAAAATCTCGGCGAATTTTTAAGCGTGCCTTGCAAAACTCGATTCATTCTTCAAGAAAAATAAATTACAATTGAAGAAAGTGAAGGTTTTCAATTGGATATAGAAAATCGAAGGTAAATTTTTGATTCGATAGAAAGTTGACGCGATTGTTGCAATTTTTTTGCATTTCGTGATTGTATACCTTTGAGAAATATATCGTCGGTAAGCTTTCTCTCGTAAAAGTAAAGATAATCTCGGCAAGTTCTCAAACATAGAAACTCGATTCATTCTTTAAGAAAAAAGAATGACAATTGAAAAAAGCGAATTTTTCGAATTGAAAAGGTATAGAAAATCGAAGGCAAATTTGCAGTTCAGTATACAGTTAATGCAGTTCTTGCAATTTTTATAAATCATGATTGCAATAAAGGATTGCATCCTTTTGAAAGATTCATTCTTAGCCCCGTGATGTTGAAGTTTTTAAGCATCGGGAATGATTAACCCTTTGCGTAACTCATTAATTAATGCATAACTCAAAACTACATTTTCCTCGAATTGACTCTTTGACCTGGCTCCAACTATTTCATTGCTTCAAAATATATAAGTTCATTGGTTTCTGTTAGGGCTTGCGGTTGATCTTTCGATCGTTCAAGCTTTGCCGGCTTTTGCACGTGTGTGCCGACTAATGTTCCAAGGCTTCGAAGGACCAGTTTCTTGATTGAAACACTAAGCTTTTAGTTTACGTTCTATTTTCTACAACTAATTCAAGATATAAATTCTATTGCGAAGTGAGAAGTGTTTCTCTTACGAGTGGCCAAGTGTTTCTGCCGGAGTCTCTGCGGTTTCCCTCGAAGAAGACTCCTATTTTCCTAAAAACACCCTGATTGGTGATTTTTCCTTTGAATCCTGTGGAATCTCCGCTTTTCTAGGCTTTGTTAAAGTCAAGTGGCCCATCGACGTTGGCAAAAGTCGTGGGCCACTTTTCTATTTTTCCCTTCCTAGGGACTAAGTGTCGCAGGCAACGCAATAGACACTTGTGGTGTTTTGAGAAAACGATATTTGCCTGCGACGATGACCACTTGACTCGCTGCCATAAATCCGGCTACAGGATACGCCTTAACAGTTCCTTTCATATGAGTCTGTCGCCCTCAAAGGGTTAATATTATTATTACAATAACACCCCCAATCTTACAAAGACTTGATACGTATATACATTCTTGAAGAGAAAAAAAATTGCAATTGAAAGAAGCGAACTTTTTCGACGGAATAGATAAATACAGAAAATCGAAGGTGAAAAGGGGAAGCACAAGTGGAAGATAGCGAAGGCAAAGGGAGCAAAAGGAAGGAGGGCCACGCACGCGTCGAGAGCGAGTGTGGTCAGTGGCGGAGTCGCGGAAAGAAAAGAAGAATGGGAGGGAAGAATGCCGATGGTTCACGGCAATAAAACACGCTGGCGCGTGAGCGTGCGTGCGCTCACCACCCCGAAATCCCAATGAACCAAGAGAACAGTATAACTCTTTGAATGCTACCGTCTGCCAAAAAAAAGCGACCCAAAAAAAAGGAACAAAGACTTTCATCTTTATCAAGATACCACTCGAATCTCGAGCTACCATACTTGAATCCCGTAACACACTCGCCACATCCGCAATTGCCGCGATAATGGAACCAGAACTCGCTCGAATCGAGGGCAGATGCTACGTACTGAAGATGAAATCGCGAAACCAGCTACCAAAAGAATTCACAATTTCCGCCGGATAATTTAAAAGAAACTGTAGTCCAGAAAAAAAAAAGTGACAGAAACAGAAGAAAGATTTATGCGCGTACTTAGGCGAGACAAAATGGCGTAGAAAGCGTTCTTGTAGCTGGACGTGTCCCCATAAATTTTCTCCAGCCACGGAATTCCATTCTTCCGGCGAAATTAAGTCTGTGAACGTAGATATTAATGGGTCGTTCGATCGCCGCTTTTTCCAACCAGATCTTATCCACCCAAGGCCTATTTGCATAATTATTTGTCCACCTCTGGTCACCTGTAGCATTTTTCGGTCACCCGTCATCTCTCGACTCTCTTTTCGAGAGTCCGATTAGGATCTCGGCGATCCTGTTTGTTCGGGGGAATTTTTAACCGATTTGCCCGACACGTGACGGAAGAACCTATTTCGTTCGCGTACAACTGAATATCACCAGACGTTTTTCTCGGAATAAGTTATATCTCCGTTTATCGTGAGAACGAAAATTAACTCGTTAAGTGTGAGGATAAGTGTTAATCACGGGAATGCTCGTGGTATGTTGTACGCTCTATAGACTCCGACTTCTAGGTATCTGAATGTATTTAGCGCGACAACGAAGGCAGACGTGATGCGTGTCACCTGAAAATCTGATCGTCGAATTTTCGAATAAATATATGTACGTACACACCGTCAAATCGTGTGTGTATTGGTAACTCGTTGATTCGAGGAGGATCAGATAATCCTGGGAAGAATTGATGACAGAAGAATATGAATAAACTATCACGTGTGTAACGAATGTCACCGGCGATTACGATCTATCTTCTCGATCTCGGCTGGTGAGACTCCGAGCACACTGTGTACATTATCGTCCGAAATCTTACACCGTGACTAAAATGAAATTAACGATAAATCAGCGGAAAAATTCGATTACGAACTCTCCCTCTCTTCGTTCATCGAAGTCGGCGGAAGGAAAGAACGTTCGTCGTTCGTCGAAGAGGAAAGCGCGCGGACGCGCGAATCGAAGAGGAATGAGAGAGAGAGAGAGAGACAGAAGGAAATGTGGGAACTGCGCCGAGAGGAGGAATCGTCGAGCGAGCGGCGTCTCGGTCGATTTTCGTCGAGCCGACGGAAGCGCAAAAAGGGAGATTGACATCGGTAAGAGACATCCGATCGCGATTCGATCCGTGGCGCGGAAGAAGCGAGCCGGGCATCCTGCCGGGAGCGGTTTCAGCGCGAGGCGGTGAAACGCGGAGAAGTCGCGCGACGACAAGAAAACCGCGCTGACCGGAGCAGAAGGAGGGAAGAGCCGATACGGGATTCCACGCAATCAACATTACTGGCCGCGGATCGACGTGCACACAGAGAGAGGAGGAATCCTTCTCGTCTGCTTTTCACCCTTCTTCTCCCTCCCTCTCTTCTCTCTCTTTTCCTCGAACAATTGATTGGACACAATAGGGAACAGCGATACGGATGACGCGCATTCAAACCTCGTATCCTGGATTTTGTAATTCTAATACGCCTTCAGCGAGCTGTACAGTGTCGAGATAATCGAGGGTATACACACACGTAGGAACAATGAGCAGTATTCAGTTGATAATGGACACGATGGAATATCATTTTCGAGGAGGTTCGCCTTTTTAGGTTCGCGGCTGTTAGATAGAGTCAAACGATTCTACGAAGGGTATAAAGAGAATATAAGCTTGCTACGTTGTTTTACCCAGGAGTTTCTCTCTCTCTGTTTTCGCAACAATACCTACTCTTCCTGTTCCTCCGTTCCCGGTAATGCCTCGTTGCACCGGATTTCCACCGGTTGATCCGCAATGAGCGTTGAAATCACACCGTGTTGCCGGCCACTGCGCCACCATCGATGGCTCTATTCGAGTATCCGCCGGTGTCTTTGAACGCTGCTTTTAATATGATTCACGGAATACGAGTTGTAAAAACGAAGGAGTGGATGGTTGCGCGTCGCATTCGTTTTCGCGACGAATGAGTGACAGTGATTTCAGTGTCGAGGGAATATCGCCAAGTGACGATCGCCGATTTTGGTGAAACCTTGGTATGTCGGAGTTCTCGAAAAAATATTTGATACGTATTTTTTTATATCGGTAATCGTCCGCAGTAAAGGGATGAAGATTACACTGAAAGTCGAAGATACTGAATTACTTAGGTCGAATATCTCGAAAAATATTGGAGATAGACGAATTGGCGAATTTTGTATTTTTCAACGAAAAATTTGGAAAATACAAATATTATAAATTTTTCGATGAAACTTTGGTATACCGTAGTTCTCGAAAAAATATTCCACACGTACTTTTTTATATCGACGATGGTCCACGGTTAAAGGGGTGAAAATTGCCCTGAAAGTTGAAGATAGTGAATATACTTAAATACAATCTAATATCTGGAAAAATATTAGAGATAGAAGAATAGTCCAAATTATAATGTGTTTATTACCCTCTGATACCTGATCCACGAATATCTTAGGATCTATGAATACCTTTCAGGGCGATTTTCACCCCTTCGATGCTGCAAACAGCGAGATTATTAAAAAGAGAGAGAGAGAGAATACCGAGAAGATGGTATGTGAAAGATGGAAGATGGCAAGATACTATGCTCTACTAGACAATTAGGTTAGGATAAGGGTGGCAGAACACCGTGGTACTCGTTTCTTTCGGTCCTCATAAGGCACGCTCGCGATGCAGCCGTTCGATGACTAAGGGATCCGACACTGTTCCACGGCCTGCAGAGTGGACGAGTAGAATCCGATCCGCTCCATTCCGCGTTGCCTCGAGAAAGAAGCCGCGCTGATCAACTTGTCGCTACTCCAATTATCCTTCGTCGAAACGCTCGTACACTGTCTGATTGATTTACGCGAGCTTCTTCTAGCCTGCCCTGCTATGTGCTCCAATTGGTACACACCGAGCTAATCATCTTGGACAATTAGCATCCTGCTCGAGCAATGTCTTTTGTTCTTCTTCCGATACCTCACGAGCTTCGAATTGTCCTAGGAAATTGCAAAATTATCCTTGTTTCCCGAAGACGTGTTCAATCCAATTTTTCATGGATCATCGGCTTGATACCTGTAGATCGTTGTTTCTACGTGTATACAGTCGATTATCTCGACACTGTGTAAGATTAAAATTAAAAAATCTGAGATAGGAGGTTTGAATTTTTCATAGATCATCGATTCAATATAGATCATTGTTTCTACCTGTACACAGTCGATTATCTCGACACTGTGTAAGATTAAAATTAAAAAATCTGAGATAGGAGGTTTAAATTTTTCATGGATTTGTAATTAATTTTTCATGGATCATCGATTCAATATAGATCATTGTTTCTACCTGTACACAGTCGATTATCTCGACACTGTGTAAGATTAAAATTAAAAAATTTGAGATAGGAGGTTTAAATTTTTCATGGATTTGTAATTAATTTTTCATGGATCATCGATTCAATATAGATCATTGTTTCTACCTGTACACAGTCGATTATCTCGACACTGTGTAAGATTAAAATTAAAAAATTTGAGATAGGAGGTTTAAATTTTTCATGGATTTGTAATTAATTTTTCATGGATCATCGATTCAATATAGATCATTGTTTCTACCTGTACACAGTCGATTATCTCGACACTGTGTAAGATTAAAATTAAAAAATCTGAGATAGGAGGTTTGAATTTTTCATAGATCATCGATTCAATATAGATCATTGTTTCTACCTGTACACAGTCGATTATCTCGACACTGTGTAAGATTAAAATTAAAAAATTTGAGATAGGAGGTTTAAATTTTTCATGGATTTGTAATTAATTTTTCATGGATCATCGATTCAATATAGATCATTGTTTCTACCTGTACACAGTCGATTATCTCGACACTGTGTAAGATTAAAATTAAAAAATCTGAGATCTAGACCAAAGCGACTTTCTCTGCAGATTGTCTAGACTCCACAGAGATATTTTAGTAAATTTACGATCCTGTCGGTCAAAATGTCCAGATCATTTTGAAGACCACCCCGCTGCAGGTATATACACCGTTGACTAAGGTTTTTCAACGTAACTCAAAATAACTTCACCCACGTAAGTCATATAGAATTCTGAATTTTTGAACGCTCGCGGGCATTCTCGTAAGGCAACTCTCTGTCGTAACGCAGGAACACTCTGGTACCGTGGCAAAGACACTCCATTCATGAATAATAAATTTGTCCAAGTACAGCGTCTTCTTAAATAATTCACATTAAATTAATTCAGCGTTTGGATACGCGTGGAATAACGTGTGTCATAAAAGTTTCTTCAATTTCTAACATTTTTCCTGTAATTGCTTCCACAAATATTCGAACAGTAAAAAAGTGACCATTAAAAACGAGGCAGGCGAAAATATTCTTAATACTTAA
>NW_017100272.1:177816-183362 GCF_001263275.1 Habropoda laboriosa | reverse complement strand
AGAAATGTTCGAGCAATAAGAAAACAGCTATTGAAAATAACGCAGGCAAAAATATTCGCGACATTTAAAATATTATGAAAAATATGAACGATAAATACAGCTCACTTTTGCTAAGTCTGTGAATATTTGTTTAACATAATAATTGAACGTACCTATTTCCAAAAAAAATGCACGAAACTAACATAGCACAATAAGCGACGTTTCATCGCGAAAAATCGCCAAGTGAATCTTTTTATAATTAACCGAAATGTATCGCTAGAAGCTCAGCTAATAATAATATGTGAAACAGAGTGGTTCTGAGAGACAACGACATAGTCTTTCATTATTTAAATTGTATCATTTATTAAATACATTTTCATTTGAAATTGCACCAACAACACTTTTGGCAAAACCTCTATTTGCCTGAAACTTTCCCCCAGCATCGTAGAAATGTTCGAGCAATAAGAAAACAGCTATTGAAAATAACGCAGGCAAAAATATTCGCGACATTAAAAATATTATGAAAAATATGAACGATAAATACAGCTCACTTTTGCTAAGTCTGTGAATATTTGTTTAACATAATAATTGAACGTACCTATTTCCAAAAAAAATGCACAAAACTAACATAGCACAATAAGCGACGTTTCATCGCGAAAAATCGCCAAGTGAATCTTTTTATAATTAACCGAAATGTATCTCTAGAAGCTCAGCTAATAATAATATGTAAAACAGAGTGGTTCTGAGAGACAACGACACAGTCTTTCATTATTTAAATTGTATCATTTATTAAATACATTTTCATTTGAAATTGCACCAACAACACTTTTGGCAAAACCTCTATTTGCCTGAAACTTTCCCCCAGCATCGTGTCTATTAGCAGCAAAATCTCCGGAATTTTTCCCTCAATTTCTCATAGTCAATCAACTAAATACCAACATCCAACAATTTCCTCATCAATCCCCATTATACCGTTCCCCCAGCCAACTGTATATGTCTCCACGAATTCCATCGTCAGACAAGAGCAACAAATCAAACCGGCGCGGCGCTCTGTTAAGTAGCTCCTTGCTCATCCAGCGAGCGCAGCACGAAAGCGAGATTTCACCGGTTGCTTCACGGTGTACACGCTGCCAGTTTCACGTGAAATCAATTCGCGTTAATGCAGGTAAAAAGGGTAGCGCGGGGCACAACGTTGGCGGTGCAAAAACAATGGCCGGTGTGGCAACTCCCGGCCGGTTCCATTGTCCGCTCTCGCGGTCTCTCGCGTTATAACCAACTCCAGGCATCTCCTGCTCGTGGATAAGTCACGAGTATGTGACTAAAACCAGTCCCGAACGGAATCGTTTCGGCCGGTAAACCGGGCAAAATTTACGAGCCTCGCTCGTCACTTTCGCTGAATCGTCGGAAATTAGTGGCGCAGATGGTATCTTCCGCGCGGTGAACACGCGACGTCGCGAAAGAAAACCACCTGCGAACGGAGAGAGAGAGAGAGAGAGCGGGGATCGTTTGCTGAAAAACTGTCCACTCGAGAGACTCTTCTCTCTCGCGAACATCGCAAACGTGTTCATCCTTTGGAGAATGTTCAAACGACGACGGCCACGACGACGACCAAGACAGTTTAAAGAGACGAGGTGAGAGATTTCACGCTGATAATGGAGCTGATCAGCGTGTGTATGCAAACACAGAGAGGAACTCTGTCAAGTTCCTCTGTCTCGCTCTGTCTTTCTCTCTACGGAGAGGAACGATGAGTTGACGCGGAGAGTTTTATCGAACGGCGGCGATTACGCGAGGAAGACACGGTGTTTTGAATACCGGACAGATCGAACTATAGGTGATCAGCTTGAACGCGCGTTCCGGATCTATTCAAGTGTGTCAATCGTCCCACGCTCTTCTAATCGCGACGCATTGTGCGATACGGAGCCGCGGTTAACGCGAACCGCCCACGTGCCGCAGCTAATATAACACGCGGCCGCGTGCACAATTGCGCACAGATGGTTCTGCGAGATGGGTATACGAATAATTTGCCGTAATTTGACGGATAATTGCGGCTCGATTGTACCGCCGCTCGGTAATCGTTGCTCTTCTATGGTCATTGTGACGTACCCTTGGGTTGATGGTTTCGTAAGCGTGGATTAATAAGACGATAGGCTTTTATCTGTCGGAGCGAGGATGCTTTAACTGTGGCGTCATTTGATTGTTTAAATATATGGGTGGAATAACCGTTTGGTGTGCAGTGGTGAATGAGGAATGTGGACGAGGGATGTTTGGAAATTGTGTAGCGTGCAGAATGCGGACAATATCGGCGATTGTTTTATTCGCGAAATATTACAGCGAGTACTATGTTTTTAGTTTATTTATATATTTCTGCTTAATGTGTGCATTTTATGTCTTCAAGTTTTTCATAAATGTATAAAAATTCGCAATTTAGCAGCGAGTAATGAGGGAACGGGGAGTCTAAACGAAGACGATCCGAAGTATCGACATTACAGAAAACTTTCGATACTCTGACAATCAGACTGCGGATATTTGTGCATTTGTAGGAAATTTAAACATTCAAAATTGCACAGTGTGCACGTAACGTGAAAAAATATCCAAATTATAGTGCTTCGAAATAATTTTCTCTGAGAAATATAAATTTGCCTAAAAATCCACTGTCTACCGATAACAATGCCAGCAGCTTCGCAAACGACAAGAAATTCGACGTCCTTGCACCTAATTAATTAGCATGTAAATACCACGGTGAATATGTGGAACAGTACATCAACCCGTTTTGCTCTTTCTGCACCATGAGCCCCCGTATTAAAGCGAAGATTTCAATAATTTTTTAGCAAAAGCATCGCATAAGACCACTATACTTATACTATCTCCCTCGCGACGATCTCGATCGCCGGCTGAACGGCGGACAGTTGAGCCAAAGGCGACGATCTTACGCGCAACGAGGACAGTGATTATCCCCGTGATTATACTTTGAAAAATCGAGCAACAGGGGTGGGCCGCGCGAAACGCAACGACACGACTCCGCCGCAGCAGCATCCCCGATAGCATCTCAGGTGATTCAAGGCTTTCAACTTCGTCATCGCGTTCCTGTTGTCTAGGCGTGACAACGTCCACGCCTTCCGTAACGCTCGCTATCGCGAATTAACACATTCCGCGAACGGAGCAGGGCAAGAAAGGGCCGCGTGTAATTAAGCAGCCGGCGGATTCCGTGGCGCGAGACGCGACGACTGAACGCGGCGAGCAAAAACCGTGCAGCCAGATGCGAACGGAAGAGAAACTTCTCCATCCTTCCTTCGTTTCTTCCCTCCACTGTTTGGAAGGACGGTTTGGTCGTCTCCGTGGTAGCTTTCGATCGTTTTCGCCGCGTCATTGTCTCGCTGGCGCGCGACCGTGACAGTCTCCACGCCTTCCGCCAACAGGCTGACCGCCGCGAGTCAGCATTCCGTCCGGGTGAATCGCGATTTTAACGAGCCACGACCTGCCATCGCGCGTCTTCCCTCTATACGCTGTAAAGCACCGATCAAATTAACGCTGAGTCGATTAAAATTTCTATTCATCGCTCCGTCACCGACGCGACTCGGCGAATCGCGGTAACCGTCGTTTCTCTCCT
This sequence comes from Habropoda laboriosa, assembly GCF_001263275.1. Taxonomy (NCBI): domain Eukaryota; kingdom Metazoa; phylum Arthropoda; class Insecta; order Hymenoptera; family Apidae; genus Habropoda; species Habropoda laboriosa. The sequence continues at coordinate 179,776 of NW_017100272.1, read as the reverse complement.
CTTTCTTCAAGCATAGGCGCGCGTTTTCTCTCTTCGCTCTCGGTTTAAAGATCGTGAGAATCGCTGGCGCGTTCCTCGTAAACAATGACGCTCGTGGTCGCGCCAGTCGCCGAGCTTCCGAGAACCGAATGAATCGGTCCGATCGTTCGACACCGCAACGAGAAAAAGGAAGGGTAAAAACAGGGAGAGCTGCTGGGAAAAAGAAAGCAGAAACGGGGGGAGGAGAGACGAGGGAGAGAGGAGGGCGGGCTTATTATGCGCGGCAGGTAACACGTGTACAGAGAGTACAAGGTGATGGCGACTTTGGATCGCGGTTAAAGACGCGCGGAGACTTGCAAGCTGCGCGGCGAGGCAAGTCTGTAATCAGTAGCTCCCCGCCGACACTCTCTTCTGCCCTTCTCTTCGATGCTCCCGCTGCAACGAGAAAGGAGAATCGAGCATAGAGAGAGAGAGAGAGTAGCCGAATCGAGAGGGGTCCTCTGCGACGCAGCAGTCGGAATCGAAGCAGAGAGGGCCCAATTACTCCAACGTCTTCACTCCTGGGGCGCCTGGCGTCCCACTGAGACCGCGGCATTTGCCACCGATCTTCCTCTCCGCGACACCCTCCGCCAACGCCAATTTCGTCCCCTTTTCCACGTTTCACCGTGAGGATATCATCGCCGGAGAAATAAATTTCTCTCGGTGGAACGGCAAGTGGATGATCTTCTCATGCTGGGAGATCGCGTTTGTTCCGAGACTTTGTTCCCCGGGCTAATGAATTCCTGAGGGGATATTGTAGAAGCTCCGAGTAGCCTGAAGTAGCGGTGGTAAAAGTGTGGAGACAAAACTATTCGTAGGTTGTTTATTCAATAACAGCAACTGTGGAAATGTACGCGTGATCTAGTAAATAACGAACAAGCGTCGGGACTAAAAGAAAAAGAAAATGGAGATTTTAGGAAGATTATTGTAAAGACGGACACGAGGAAAATAAATATAGTTTTTAATCGTTGTTATATTAAATCCTGACCGTCATTTTTAACACGAGCATCAACCCTTTACAAATGTACTATCGAATGGAATTGTGTAAACTTTTGCGGAGGTCCTGAGCGTAGGTGACCACTAGACCGACTGTTTTGGTTCCTCAGAGTCCTCAGGCCAGCAAGGGTGCAATAAAACTTAGGTCAAAAACGCGCCGAGAGATGTGTGTATGCGCATTTTTAACGTTGAATTCCAGCGAGGAATGTTATTTCAGTCGAAACACGGATGTTCGATAAGATTGAAGGTGTTCGAACATTTTTTCCCGCCTAATTAGATCATCCTAGGAAGATGGTTCGTGGAGATCGGCGTGGAGTTAACGACCACTGATTTACGGTGCTCTAAAAGAAACGTTTTGTTCTGTAAGACGGTGGAAACGTCGACAGCGTAATAGCGACAGGGGCAATAAAACCGGGATCAGCCGGGTAATAACTTGACACAGCGTTCTAGGAAAGAAGAGCCGGGAAATGATAGTTCCCTAAGCGCCGTCTTTGAAAGCCGACAGGTGAGCAACGTTGATGAAAGGGAGGCAGCGTTTCAGAAGAAGTGACAAGCCACTTTTAATCACTCCATCGTCGTTATCGCTAATCGACTTTTTTTCTCTTTCTCATTTTTTCCTTATTATTTATATAATGCAGCTTTCCGTTTCCCACACCGATGTACACGGAGAGAGAGAGAGAGAGAAAAAAGAATTGCAATCAGAGATCTATTTAATTACTCGTAATAACCCGCTGCTTTACGACCGTTTTAATGGCGACATGCGCCAAATTGGCCGCTTAATTACTTCAGCGCCGCGTCCGTCGTAACGTAGCCCTCGAGCGACCATCCATTTTGGATGTACCGTGACGTTCCCCCGATATTCCCCATGGAAAATTACTCTAACCTTCTGTCAGCTCTGATTGCACCTTTGGTAAACCGAATCAATTTGCAAATTTAATATCGAATT
>NW_017100272.1:167977-177799 GCF_001263275.1 Habropoda laboriosa | reverse complement strand
ATTAACCTCGCAAGCTGATCTTACTACGAAACGACCACACTTTTTCACACGCGTTCATACCACTCGAACTCTCCAAGCCACCTCCAAAAACACGTTCTCTCGTCGAAGGAGAAAACGCGCGAGCAGAGCGTGGCCATATCCGCGTGGTCGAAAGGCGGGAAAAACCGCGAGGACGTTCCAGTGGCATGCGGTCCGCGCGTACTTTCGGCGCGTTGCAGTCGCGACAGTTGGCCCGAGAGAGGAGGAGAAGGGAGAGAGAGGTAGAGAGGATGGTAAAAAGTTCGATTTAATAAAATCAATATTAATTGCCGCGCGGCTTGGTCCGCGGTGGCGGCGGCGCGCCGCGGACCGCTCGTTGAATATTCAAGCGCGCGCTGATCGCCTAAAAAGCTGTTTATGGGTCCGGTGTTGCGTAGCGCCCGGTTTTTGCACGATCGCTCGTCGGCCAACCGTAGCTTCGAGATGATCGGTGGTCCCGAAGGGCCACCGCGTTTAATCGCAGAGATATTGCCTCTTCGACGTCCACGTTGCTTCGTCTCTCCCTCTTTATGCAAGTGGAACGAAGAGAGAGAGAGAGAGAGAGAGTAAGAGGACGACAACGCTCGACTTTCGATTAATTAATAACGTTCGATGCCATTTTCATCGCTGAAGAGGCTCTGCTTACGGTAGCAGAGTCGGAGGAGAGGAGACAGAGGGAGGAGAAGCTTGGAGAGGAACGTTTAAGAGGATGGAACAAACGGAGGTCGCTGCTTCCAATGGCAGAAGAGTGCTTTCTGAGTTTTTGCCCGCGCTTCGACCAGGCCGCGGGATTAATTAACGAGGCGGGCATCGGGTAATACCCATAAGGGAAGAAAGTTTCGAGAATAGGCTATTGTTGCTGCCGGCTGAAAGGAGGCTAAGCCAGTCCCGCGGAGCGTCCCTATTATGGCGAGATCGACGCTTTAAATTCGATCTGTCCCGCGATGTTAATAAACGCCGGACAACTTTTCCGCGCGGACGTGCGCGCTTTTATGGCGCAGCCGTAAACAATCGCCGGGGCTTGATCGCGGATAAACGTTCCCCCGGGGGAGCGGGATCGGTGCCTGAGAATAGAAGAGATAGGTTGGACGGATCGTACGTTTGTCACGGGGAAAGCTTGCTGGAGGTTTGATGTACAGTCGATGGAAGAGATGTTTAGCGAAATTTACATATTCCGGCATATTTTAGACGAGCTAATGGACAGAAATTTGAGAAGATTAGGGCTGAACGAAGTGTGCCTTAGCTATGATTCTGTTCCAATGGAAAAATGTGAAATGCTATCAATCTGTGTCGCTACTTAATCGACCATTGCGACGACAATAACGATACTTTAACGCGTCTAATACCCCGCTTTCCATTTCGAAACGCCAGAATTTCAAGTGAAATTTTCATTCGTCCCGAGTATTTTTTGCTACACAAGGCTACAGCCTGTTTATAATAAGTAATAAATGGTTACAAAGTACAGAACGTATCTGGAGGATCAAACGAGTCGTAAACCAAGAATTTCCACCAGTCTCTTACCATGTAATTCCGCTAACTCGCCACAGATGTATCGCCTGCAATATAAAGTAACAAGCAACGTACACCAAAAGGTGCAACATCTTCCAGCAATATTTCTTGCGCGGAGCAACGAAGGAAAAAAGAGAAAAAAGAGAAGAAAATGGCCAATGAGTAAGCGACTTCTGTATCGTCACGATGACCTTGGCTCATTCACAATCCCCGTGATTCAGCAGGTATAACGTCCGAATCGAGCTTCTTCTTCGCGAGAATATCTATCGTCTATTCTCTCAGTTCTCGTTTCTTTGCCCAGTCGCTTCTTTTTTCCTTCTCTTCGTCTTCTTCGTCTTCTCCCTCTCTGTGCACCGTGGTAGCGCCGCGTTACACAGCCTCTCTCCACCGGTATTATTCGTCGACTCCACCACGGTATCCTCTTGTCTCAGGCCTCGTTCCACGCGACTGCATTCCCGCTATTGAATTCACGAGGGATATTCGGCCCGCCATTACGCCGGGAGGCAAAACGACTACCGTGGAAACTTTCACCTGCACGACGACGATTTTCGCGAGACCGATCGAGTGAAACGCTCGATCGTATCACCTGTTTTACTTATGACTACGGTCGTACAGTACCGCCGACAATCGTGTAAAACAACGCCTCCGAGAGCGAGCGAACTTTCGATCTCGAATTCGAGGGGGTTTGCTTAAGAGGCTACTTTATCCACCGTTGGATCGCCGCTTTCGAAACGCGTCCAGAGGTTTGCGGTTCTCTTTTCTGTACCGTTCCGCTATGAGAAAATCATCCAGAGGCAAATGTTAATTGGCAGTTCGGTAGAAGGTAGTGATAGAATCTCTATCGTTTTGCTAGTCACTTTTCCTGCCTGAGATTATCTGAATCTTGAATAAACTGTCTTGCTAAGTGTACGATGTAGGAATATTAGGTAAGGATTGATTGTTGTCTTTGGGATATAGCATGTGGGCGTCCTTTCTATTGCTAAGTGAACTATTTTAGTCCTGGTATTTAGATATTCTTGCTTTAACAATACTTTGAAACGTCGAGCACAGACTGAAGGAAAGTCCGAAGACCTATCGAAACTTAATAATTCAAGATCTATCAAGATTCAAGATTCGAGACTCTCAAGACCTATCGAAACTTAAAGTCCCAAAACCTACCAAGATTGAAGACTTCTAAGACCTCTCGAAATTTTAAAACTCAAGACTTGTCAAGAGTCAAGATTCAGGACTCTCAAGATCTCTCGACAGTTTGAAGACTTAAGACCTATCAAGACTCAAGTTTGAAGAAGATTAAAAAAGGATTACAAAAAAAGATAATAGGAAAGTTGGCATAAAAGTTCGATTACTCGTTATGCTACTTTACTACTTTATCTTAACATTTCTAAGTCCAAAGACCTATCGAAAGTTTGAAGACACCAGATCTGTCAAGATTCAGGGCTCTCAAGACCTATCGAAAGTTTGAAAATTGAAGACCTATCAAGACTCAAGATTCAGGATTTTCAAGACCTATTCAAAGTTTAAAGACTTAAGATCTATCAAGACTCAAAATTCAAGAAAATTAAAAAAGGGTTACAAAAAAGAATAAGAAACCAGGCATTCAAATTTAAGTATTGATTACGCTATTTTACCTACTTTATCTTCACATTTCTACGAACGAGAATCTCCAGAAATCCTAATCAACCCTTTCAATTCTTCCTCCATCTTCGTAAGTTTCCGATCGAAGAGAGATCACGCGTACAATGCTCTCGATTCACAAACAAACAAACAAAAGAAAAAGGAAAAAGAGAAGAAGAAGAACAAACTGCATAAATCCCTTGTCGGGAGATTGCGTGCACTCGTTCGTTCAGAGTCCGTTTAAAGAGTAAAAAAGCGCCAGCTTTTGATCAGTCTCGTTACCGTGGTTGATTTCGGGACGGGTGGACCCGAGTCCCAGAGGAGAGGCCCGGCGTAACTCACAATTACCAACGTCGTCATCCCCCCGCGTGACTCGAGAACGCCCCGTTATTTATGGCGGGGTGTTGCAGCCGCCTTGAAAGGGGTGCAACGACAGGGCCGACGTTCCGAATGCGGACGCCCCGCAGCGTCTTCTCCGCGCGCTGATTAAACACGCTCTGCCACGGTGACGTGTTAATCGCGAGGATTCATCACGTCCTCCTCGCCGTCTCCTCTGCACACACTCTCTCTCTCTTTATCCTTCGCTGAAATCCTCGATCTTTCGCCCCGTGGCCTCGAGAAATCTCACTTTTCGATCCGTGTCTCGTGGACAGTCGTTTTCTCGGAAATCAAACCGCGAATCAAGATGATTTCACGATGAGTAGGAAGTACCGGAAGTTTCTTTTAACTTCTGATGTATGGATGTAATTAGCGATCGGCGCTTCATGCACTCTATGCTTTCGAATAGCGCGAAAATTCGAACCTAATTTGAAACTTAAATCTTCGATACTTGAAGAAAATTTAGACAAAGTTGCAACGTTTGGAAAGAGTCTGTCTTCAATTCTAGTCTTCGGTCGAAGACTCGAAGAAGAACAATTACCAATCGACCTTTCACAAATTTTCGGAATCACCAAACCAAGTGAATCATCCAAAAGACGATTTAACAGAAGATCTCAGAACAAATCTATCCCGTCTTTTCACGCTCCGTTCCCAAATTCCATATTTCCATCGCACCTGGTGCTCGTAAATCCATTCACACCTACACTCGGGTAATTTAATATTCCTTTAGAAATTCGTTGCGTTCTCGCATCGCCTACATCCCACCAGAAAATCTCCCAGCGAGCTTAAATTAAACAATACACCTCTCGATACAACTTTCTTACGCGTCTCCCTTAATTACCCACGGTGGAAGCATCAAACGAGGGACATCCGCCGGAGAGAGGCGACTTCATAAGGCGTCGCCGTTTTATGGCGCATCTGCATGCAAATGCGCGGCTCGATGTCGTCGAGGCGCGCTCTTCGCCGGATATGCAGATTGACGATTACCGTATTTTTCACAGCGGACGTTTATAGTTCATGCACGCATCAATGTGTCATACGCGCTCGCTCGCGAAAGCCTCCCCCGCGTCCGAGAGGAATTCGCCGCCCGCCGCGAGTGAATAATTCGGGACGTTTGTCAGACGCGGAAATTGCACGTCACGCGACACCCACGTTGCTTGTAATGCTTCTTTTACGAGCAACGAGGCTACCGATCAGACGGAATCCGCGATTTTCGCGAAACGACTTCGGGGAAAATGGCGAGCTTAGAACGGCGAAATACGGTGTCTCTATTCCTTTCATATTTCTGGTTTTATTGGGGGAGCGACGCATCCGGTATTCGGTTTTTATGGACTGCCGTGTATGTTCTTAACACTTTACCGACCGGTAGCCTATTAATCGGCTTTTTGCCGCCAACGTTTACCGACCGGGGTAGCCTATTAATCCATTTTTTTTTCGCCGACGCTTACCGACCGATAGCCTATTAACCGGTCAAAGTTTGATTTAACATTTCTACAGGTATAAGAAAAAGCGCGTATATTCCCGCGCAATAGCCTAGAGTCTAAACAGAGCCGGTGTCACCGATGTATCTGTGGCCGAGTGACCGGTCGAAAGTGCGTAGAATGTTCAACCGCTACCGGTCGGTAAAGTGTTAATATTGGGGCGAGTAAACTTGTCGAAATTAGTTTATTTGCATCGTTAGCCTGTGTATACGTGGAACTTTCCTGGTCACTATCACGGAAGCGTATATAGGCGCGCATTCATATAGATAACAATCGCAGACTACTAAAAATTCTTGTTAAAGGTCTATTTCTCATTTTTTTCAAATGATCAAATGGGTTAATAGGGAACATTATCGAATAATTTCTTCATTCTGTAACACTTTCGCTTTTGAAAAATTGGAGAGTAAAACTGAAAGTTACGTTTATATCTTCAGGAAAAATGGAAATTTTTCGTACAGTAGTTGTCTATCGAAAAAATTCCCAAACTTTACCTATTTATTAAGGACCTCAGGGTGGTGTATCCCTTTAAATTACAAAAATTAGTAAGATTCGTCTGTCCAAGAAAACTTGGAAAACATCCTCTTAAAGGCCTCTCTGAACAATTTTCCTATTTTGAAAAATATAAATCGGTAGTACATTAACTACAAAATAGTCTAAAATGACCACGTTAGGGGGTGGTTAACCTCATCTAGTACATCTAAAAAATATTTCACTACAAAATACCGAATGGTAAAGAATAGCAAGAAAGGGGTAGCAAAGTAATTAGAACTTGTTTACCATACGCGAGGAAATGAAATAATTGGCTAAACGGTGAAATTAATTGTGCAAGGCAATTTGCAATGCACGAGCAGACTTTGTACGACTTCTGCTACGGTTGCAGCGGAGGACAGTTCCTCGAAGCGAGATTCGAGCGGAACAATCGTTATTTTTGCTCGAGTTACCACAGTGGGCCAAGCATCGGGACCGAAAGGAGCGACTGGTCCCCCGAGCGCCGCTTATGGGGAGCGGAATACCCCGAGCCTATAAATCAAAGCGAACGACGGGAAAAGGTGCATGCAAAAGAACTCGAACACGCGAAGAATGTGATTTAGTTACGTCGCTGTCATAAGTAACCTAATCTAATTTCGGTGGGCCACGCTGCGGGAACGAGCCGTTCGTAAAAAGCCTACGTGTCTCTCCCTTCTTATTTCACCGACAGTACTCTCGATCGAGGGCCCGCTGAAACACGAAACCGTAGCCAAAGGGAGGAAACCACCGTTCGAACCCTTTCGCGCTTCTTTACACCCTTATCACTCTCGTTTACGCACAGTCTTGCTCGTAAGCTGGCGAATATTAGGTATGTAATAATAAGAGTAATCTTCCAACACTGGAGTATTTTTTATCGGTGGCAATGTTAAGTAACCTTCTTTTAAGGAATGCATTCTTTTTCTTCTTTTTTTTAACACGTTCAACACCAGACCAATTCTGCAGAAATAAATTGTTTATTTGCCGAATTGCATAAATAGCATGTCAACAGTCAGAAATGGGACTATTCAGTGTGATGCATTAGACGATTTCATTAATCTTGACACCGCCGGTGAACGTGTTAATTGCTCAGCTGATCAATTAGAAACGCTTGATTGGTAGCCAATTATCCGTGACACGAGCACGGTACTTTCGTAAGCGTAAATCCAAAACGACGCACATTATCAGAGTGTCTTGACAACTTATGAAAATTGAATTACCATTGGACACGGCTCCAACCCGGAAGCCTCGAGTAACATTTCAGAATTCATCGATGACTGTGCAGTGCATAATTGGTAGATGAAAAAACGAACTCTCTTCCCAAAATTCTTAACCACTTTCAGAGCCCAGAAAACACAAGATATCGATCAGAAAAGTGTAGCTTCACTTCCAAGTATTCAAAGGGTTAACAAACACGTTGATGAACACGAAACTCCCTCAAACTTCCCCTCTCACGCACCCAATGAAATCAAACGACCGACAGCTTGCACCCAATACCTCCGCCATCAAAAATAACCCACCGTTACGGGGTCAAACACACACAAAAAAAAAAAAAGAAGAAGGGTTACAGAATCCGCCCGGTGCGTATATAAACGAGGGATCAGGAAACGTTCACGAGGGTTAAAAGAGCGGGCAGATGTCCGGTAGGAAGTGACTTTGCGCTGGTTCTGGCCCTCTCTCCCTCTTCCGGGACTACGCGAAAGGGGGGGGTGAGGGGAGGGAAGAAGCCTCGTTCAGCCTAATAATAACAACGAAAGCCACGCAGGTAGGAGAAAAGCAAAGATACCGAGAGAGAAGGACGAACAGATATATGTACGCACCACGGTCGGGAGGTTGCGTGCAAAAAAGGCGTGGGTCCCAGCGGGCGTTCTCGACATAGCAGTTCGGATCCCGATCTTATCGGTCCCCGTGTTGGCTGCATTGTGTTGTTGCCTGGTTGCCGTTGCCACACCACCGCCTCCTTACATACCGTGTTGTCCGGTAGTGTGCGCACTCTGTACGCCTGTGTAAACCTTCGCTCGCGTGTTGGTGTTAGCGTTGTGTTTGCGAAGGAGAGGGGTGGAAGGAACGGTAGGGCCCACGAATAGGGTCGGTCGATCTATCAGGCGGTCCTGATGCGTGTACACGGGCCAGAGTATAGATCATCTTCAATGTCTCGGAGCCTCCCACCTAAGTATTCCCATTAAGATCGTATCACGGTCCCAAAACTAATAACCAATCACCCGTGCGCGGAGGGTATACGTGCTCGCGGCTTTATCATTATCCAATATATTCGATATTATAGTCAGCGCGGGAGCGCGAGCGCGAGACCGTTGCATCGCGCCCTCGTCCAACGGAGTATCGAGTTTTGCCGTGCGGGGCGTGTCTTGGATGTTTTGGAGTTCGAGAAGGGGGTGGGTTGCTCGCCTGTGAGATTTTGCTGTTCGTGTGGAATTGATCGTGATTACCTCTGGATAATCGGAGAGTACCGGAGACGATTTCAGATGGACCCTTCGAGGTTGTGGGTTTTAACTCTTTGATATCGAAGCCTGGGATATTCCCGGCGAAGCGTTTTTGCATTTCTCGACTGTTTTTTACGCTCTTTGCCTGCAGAAACGGGGGGGAAATGATGATGATATGCACACAGCTTGAAGAAATTCGTTTGAATAAAATTTGTACGTTTCTTAGGCAACGATTGACCGAACTCGCGCTACTGAAAAATAATTCCGACCAGTACGACTAACATGCCTACGAAAGATACGATTGCAAAGAGTTTTTGACGGTGTGCTGGGTGAAAATGACGATGATATTGAACAAATGATATGAACAAATTGATTCGAATCAAATTTGTACGTTTTTTAGGCAACAATTGACCGAACTCGCGCTACCAAAAAGTAATTTCGATCGGCACGACTGACGTGCCTAAGGGAAATACGAGATCGCGAAGAGTTAAGAGAGTTTTTGACGGTGTGCTTTACGCAAGGTCGACGAAGACAGGGTAGGTAGTTGGAAGCGTGCACGCGAATCTCGATAAGTATCGGTTTCCGTAATTGAAAAGTCGCGGCTGTGTGTAGCGGGCAGAAATTAGGTAAGGAGATACGGTCTCTCGAGTGCCTGGATTCTCGCCGCGTGTAGCGTTTAGTCTTACATCGTTTGCAGCATACACCGAGTGTCATACGCGTGATAAATGCGACTCGCTCGCTGCAACCGGACTGTCTCCACCGGTCCGCGGCCAGACCGGCCAGTTTCGCAACGCGTTCTTCGTTCCTTCTGCGAATTATTCTCGGCGACTGTTTTTTCCATCCGAGATCTTTTTACACCGGTGGTCTTTTTGTCGCGTGTAATACGGCTTGTGTGGAGGCTGGTCGGCGAGCGTGGCTCGACTTTCGTCCTTCGTCTGCAATTTTCACCCTCAGGTGAGAATAGTTCTTAATTGTTCTCGAGAGTTCGCAACTGTACCAATTTTCAGTTACATTTCAGTCTCGTCGGTTAATTAAGCCTTTGTTACGCTTTATGCCAATTTTGGCAGATCTTAATAGAATTCAGCAGATTTTGGTAAATTTAGAGCAGAGTTCGGTAGATTTTGATAAATTTATGAGCAGAGTTTAGTAGATTTCAACAGATTTCAGTAGGTTTTCGTAAATTTCGAGCAGACAAGTAAATTTCAACAAATTTCAGTAGATTTTGGTAAATTTCAGCAGACTTCAGCAGATTTCAATAGATTTTGGTAAATTCAGAGCAGAGTTCAGTAGATTTCAACAGACTTCAATCGATTTTGGCAAAGTTCAGCAGAGTTCAGTAAACTTCAACAGATTTCATTATTCTCCACACTCGGTAAGTCTCCCATCACAAACGGAAGTGCGCACGGCGTTAGCAACGAACGCGTTAATTGATAATTACTTATTAACCGTAGAATGACTCGAGTGTTTCGCCGTTCAGCTTTTCGAGGGCGAGACTTTCCTCTCTCACCCCCCCTCACTCTTCCTGTTCCCTATGGGGGGTTCAGTGAAGCAAGGTACCTACCTGCCACACCATCGTTCACCATACATGGCCTCTCTGTCTCCTCGCGCACGGGGGCTCCATTGTACTACATCGCAGAGTTATTTTCATCGTGAATTGTTCGTTATGGATACGGCCGACACCTCTACACGGTTTACGCTCTGAAATCGAGCAGAACGGCCGGCTGCGCCCCGAGGAAAACGAGGGTCGTTATCCGGCTGACCGGCGTAGCGGTGCGCGGCCAGGAACACCGCGCGCGTTCGCCTCCTGGCATTGTTCGAATTAATTTAGAATTCGTTCAGTCGGGCTACAATGCCGTGAGAAAACGCCGCGTAGAACG
>NW_017100272.1:165253-167959 GCF_001263275.1 Habropoda laboriosa | reverse complement strand
CATCCTGGAGAGATTATCGACGTAGCAGGCCGCGTGTCTCGTGGATGCTTGACATTTTTCACGTGGTACATTCACCGCCTACAACGAATAACTCAATTTCGTGGGGCACACCTGAGAATACCCGCTGTGACGTTTTCTACGACGAGAATGGTTCCTCTGGAGTTGAAGCTTAGGCTGGTCCCGACTTTCATAGAAACGTAATTTAACTCTTCGACATGGTTAGGACCACAGTGAAATTTGCGAAATTCTCAGTACTGACAGTGTTTCTTGTGACCCAAGTGTGAATTATCGTTGATACTTCATTTTTCTGTGTGTAATCTCAAGACTCTGTTCGATCCTTTTTGCCGTCACTCTGAATGACCCATCGATGGGTCGCGTTGACAACGTGGGTCACACACATTTGAACGTTATCTACAGACCACTCGTCTCAGAAACGAGACTCAATTTTTATTTCACTATCGCTGCATATAGTAGAAATGTTTTGAAAGCTCCAGACAAAATGTGGTTCACTATTTTCATTAAAAAATCATAATTTTCTATTGTAGGCATTTTGGGACGGTTTATGGCTTGGCCTGCGCCTCTTGGCAAGTGACAAACACCAGACCCGAGTACCCATCGGTTCGGCCCAGCGATATATTTTTGCCTTTCGACGACAGTCCGTTCTTAGCTTCGGTAGTAGACGGACGCCGAAGAGTCCGAAGTAAACTACTTTGCACTACACTATGATAATTACGTCTTTATGAAATATCGTAAAAAATCTTAACAATCGAATGTATATCATTAACCCTTTGGCTATCGACGCCTGTTCGGTTCATAATAACCAACCTGGAGGCAACTGAAATTATTCAATATTCAGTACTGCCTTTCGAATCGTCGTATTTTTTCAGTTAAAACGAATGGAACTACTATAGTTTAATATCATTCCTAAGAAGTAACTGCGAACTTTACTTTCCTCGCTGCACACAAAGAGCCCTTTAATCTCGACTGACCAGCAGTCAAAGGGTTAAATAAAATAATTGTATTAGTCGTTTAACAAATAGAATTACCAAAACAGTCTGACACACTGTAATCTCTGTAGTAACATCTTGAACGCAAATGTCTGTAATTAACGATTTAATCACAATGGGTGTCCCGGTACATATGAACAGCAATGGTATCCAACCGCGACCAATGCGGAATCTCTTCACATAGGTTACCACAATTATTCGCGTTATCCATTCGATCTCACTTATTCGATTTTTTCGCGTATCAGGGTAAACGCCGACTAATTGGCATCCTGGACACAACGACTTCTGGGCAATTTGTTTCTTCGAACACCGGATCGTACGTGATGAGCAGATGGAATGAACAAGCTAGAGGAAATTGTTTTGCTTACGATTCGATCGTGCGTAGCGTGTACTTTGTATGTATGATTCTCGGATGGACTGTTATTAAGACTCGTTGGTTTTTCTGTACGTATACAGGATTCAAGACTGGGATAGTACTAATTTGTAGATTAATTTCGCGAGAGTGGTTAGTGCATCGAGATATCATCTTGCGAATGCCTGGTTATAATTACTTCGTTCGTGGTTGAGTAACGCTTGCGAATAAAGTTGATTGGCCAATGAGTGAAAAAGAATCTGACTAAAATCTTGTATACGAATGACCGTGGTAATAATATATTGCTGATGCTGACTCAGTTTTGTGTGCAGTTCAATCATTCGATATGAACTTCCATAAAATTCTACAACTCTCGCGTAAAATAAAAAATTACTGTCGTGCGATGTTCTATTTTACTTCATTTTATTCAATCTTATATGGGTAGGGCGTTTATTACGTTTAGTGTACAAATTAATAATGTGCCTCTCTTCACAACTGAAATGCTGATTTACGAAAAATCGAGCACGATTGTAATTTTCAAAACGCTCTCCACTGTTTTGAACGACTTTCTTCCATTTACTGGGCAACTTACGAATTCCCTCTTTGGAAAAGTATGGCAACTTTGGGTCGACGAAGTCTTCGAGATTTTTGAAAAAGGCACAAAATTAATTTGTACACCTAATCCTATAACTTGGGCAGTCGGAGTCTCCTAAAATATACGAGGATTAACCCGCGAAAAATACTTTTGGTAAAGTGTACTTTCTTTTCCGGATAAATTTTCAAAGATACTTAGAATTTCTTGAAAATTTCTTCATTGAGTTACATTCAGAACTGACTCTGAAGTTCAATATTATTCCTATTATCGTCACAAAGTTAATTCTCGCGATCCTTAAGCAATAACGAGAAAAAAGCCGACACTATCGATAAAATACTCAGAATTCTTTGAAAACTTACTAATTGCATTTTATTCAGGATTAATTACGAAGTTACGTATCATTCCTATTTCCGTCACAAAGTTAATTCTCGTGATTGTTAAACACAAACAAGAAAAAAATCGATACTACTATCACATGCGTAACAGCTGATAGACCAGCGCGTCCAAAAAGCGAGGTCTTAGCCGGCACGAAAATTACTTTACGACACCCAAAAACTCGACGCCTCTCACACCTGAACACCACATCACCTCCAACAAGCAATGTAACAAATGTAAGAACAAATTCCCCATTTTCACACCACCACCAGACACACCCCAAACACACCGAGAAAACCAATCACCACTTACGATAGTTTTCACACCACCAATCACAACACACACGTAGTTTATAAAATAGCGAACACCACACGACA
>NW_017100272.1:158318-164789 GCF_001263275.1 Habropoda laboriosa | reverse complement strand
AATAGTCTACCTTCCGAGCACTACCTGAGTCCCCTGTCCCGAGTAGATTCCTTAAATGGTCTGACTCGAAAAGAGGGACAATTATCGGTTTCGCAACAAGCATATCGCGATTCGCAACACTATCCATAAAATACTCAGAACTCTTCGAATTTTTATTCATCGACTTACATTCAGGATTAGTCCTGCAGATAAATATCATTTCCACTACCATCCCAACGTCAATCCCTATGATCGTTAAGCAATAATAACAAAAAAATCGACACAGCCAATAAAATACTCCGAACTTTTACAAAACCTATTCGTCGACTTAGATTCACGATTGATCCTGCAGTTGAACATTATTCCCATTACCTACCGTCCCACCGTCAATTCTCACGAAAAACTCCAATACCACCGATAAGAAGCCCATTACCAAGCTTCCGGTCGGCGAAACATTAAAACACCACGTCTCACGTCTAATCCCTCGTCCCTTTACAAATGAACGCTCATTGTCCTCGCTGCTATCAGCCTCCTAAGTAGCCGTGCATACTGGTACGCTCGTGATTGATTTCGAAACACGACCCGGTCAATGGCGGCGAACAAATTCCCCGGCTCCGCGAACCTTTAAGCCGCGCGTCAATGGGTCGCCCGCTGCGCGACTGCATCGCGTACAAATTGGATTACCGGGCGTAACGTTATTCGTAGCCACCACTGTGCGGAATAAACGAAGAGAGAGGGAGAGAAAAGGGAGAAAGGTGTATCGGGGTGTAATTTGTACAGAAAGGGGGAAGTGTCGCGATCTAACCAAAGAAAAGTTCTCCCTTCTGTTCCCCCCCACCTCGAGGATTACACGTAGCGCAACCCTCCTCGAAGCGATTCACGGTGGTCCAGAGGGCTCGATGAGCGATCGCTACACACCGCGGCAACGCGCGCTGTTCACGCGCCAACTATGCGTTCCGTTGCTTGTTGGCAATCAACTATCCGCGTCTATTCCGTTTCCTACGTTTCCTGTGGCGCGTACACGCGTCGCGAGCCATTGTAACAACGCCGCGTGTAGGCGTCCTGGTACAAATTAAACGCCGATACCGGCCAGTCGCTTGTTACAGAGACGCGTCAAGTATCGTCGAGATGTGTCTCTCGAAGGAGGAGACGTCTCTTCCGTGTTATGTGGGTGAGGTGGTGAATGGGTGTTGAAGTTTGATCGGTGAACGATGTGATACGTTCGCTGGATTGATGGAGTGTAAGAGGGTTTGGTTTTGAAGGATTTGTGGTTAGCGAACGTGGGTGTGAGATTGGAAAATGGGGAAAGAAGGGGATGTTGTAAATCGCCTAACGTGACCACTTAGTGGATCGATCGGTAGCTTTTTTATCGTAACGGATAGGGTTTGAAATGATTTCAACGATGGTGATTTTAGATTTTTCTGCGAGCAGATCACTGTGCATCACGGGTTATTGCAGAAATCTGAGCGGAAAGTGGCAAGCGGCGCGATGGCGCTCCTTTCATTCGATGTCGGAAAATTACAAAAATTTTATTTTCGACATTTTCGCTGAATACGACTGTGTAGAAATAACACGAACCAAGGCAATACTGATTATGTGCAGAATTTTTGTTCGATGCTTTTACAAAAAAAATGGACAGATTGTAAGAAATAGAATCAAATTTATGGCGGTGGCACTGGAACGGTAAAATGATAGCGAAATGACCTTGAATAACTTCCAATTACCTTAATACGACCTTAATAATATTACCAATCATTAATCTCTTCGGGCATTTTTCAACGTAAGATCTCGAAAACAACTTCCGTTACATTCTGCAGCTAATAAAATAGCAATTTTTCATACACCTAGAATAACCTTTCATACACAGTGTATAAAACCTTGGGAACCATCAATACCATCTGTTACCACTGGCAATGTACTTGCAACCTTAACGAATGTTCACCGATGGAATTCTTCATTGTGCCCCCCGTTCGTTTGGAAGTTTGAAAAACCATCCAATACTTCATCCAGCTCGTACCACACCGACAGACTATGCGAATCTCTCGATTCGCGGCCCGATAATGAAGCGGTATTACAAGGAATCACGTGGTAATACGTTGGTAGTTAACGACGTTCCCTCTGGGCCTCTGGGCCTAACGGTGTACAGGTGTAGCTCGTAAAACGAGAGAGCGCACATTGTGCCAAGTATTGGTTGCAATTTCAAGGCGTCGCTCCGCGTGAGCCGCTAATAGACGGCCGACGATTATCCGTCGGGAATAATTGCACGCGTGGTTCGCGGAGACTGAGCGGGGAACGGTCGCGTTACCGCGAATTAAACGATTACGGTGTGTTAACGGTGGAAGTAATGGTTACAGTTTCGTCTATAAACACGTGGCGAAAAAAAATCGCTGACACTGTGCGCTGCGCTAAATCTTACCGAATATGATCCGCAGAATTCACTGCGTTAATTGATCAATTACTTTTAATCAACCTCGAACTAAAATTTCCACGCCAGCATTCGTATACGTGAGATTAAAAAGTAACCCGAAGGAGTCCTCGCGTTACCACCAATTAAACGATCCTAATACTGTAACGATTACTTTCAATTAATTTCGAAATTAATTTTCCACGCCACTGTCCCTATACGCGAGACCAGGAAAAGTAACTTAGAAACGCCCTTGCGTTACCACGAATTAAACAATCTTAATGCTTCAATGGTTACTTTTAATTAATCTCAAACTAAAAAGAAATCCCGAAACAGCCCCCGTTTTTTTATTTTCGAACACGAGCCGTGACACTGGAGCGCGCCAAATCTTAACCACGAAGAGAATCTACCCCAACTACGATTACACTCTGCATCGTTAAGACAAGCACGAGCACTCTCGCATATCCATGCTTCCCTGACTCGTTGATCGGCTATTTGCACGCCGCGGCTGTAGGTAAAGCGTTACACCGCACGAGTAAATTACATGGAAGCGGTTAATAGCGTGTTTTATAGAGTGGTTCCAATTGGGATTAAGTAATCGTGATTTTCACTGCGCCTTGCCTAGCTACACCTTTGTCACTGTCTCGATAAACGAAGAAAAATTACTTCGATCGCAGATTTTTCTTGTTCCAATCGATAAAACGAGCTAGTCCCATTTCCTTCGCTATAATCGTAAAAGAAACTCCCTGTACAAGCTTCTACCAGTCTAGTCTTCGATAAAATGCTCGTCGTTCAACCTTCCACAATTATTAGACGATTCCATAACTTTATGCAAAAAGCGAAAAATAATTGAGCAAAAATCCAAGGATGTTCTACAGAGAGGAAAATAGAAAAATAGGAGAAGAGAAGAAGAGAGAGAAGAAAATAGGAAAAATTGCGGTATAGAAGGCGCTTCCACAATTATTAGACGATTCCATAACTTTATGCAAAAAGCGAAAAATAATTGAGCAAAAATCCAAGGATGTTCTACAGAGAGGAAAAATGGAAAATAGGGGAAGAGAAGAAGAGAGAGAAGAACGAGAAGGCACTTACGTTTTCTTCGTCAAATTTAAAGGCTGGTCGGAAATATTGATCCAAATTTCAAAATTCGACACAAATTCAACGACCTAATAAAATAAGGCGAGTCACTACGCCTATTTAACTTTCTTTATCATCGATACTGAAATGACCCATTGATACCTCACACTTGTGTGTCACGGGGATCACTCGATGGGTCTGTGGGCTCGTTGCTCCTCAAACCACACACCAATCGTAAGCGTGAAATATGTGTTGAACAAGATTTATTTTCTCGATACAGAACTCGCTGGTAAATGTCTAGTTGACTCGCGTACAGGGTTTCCTTCTGGTTCGCTGTCCCGGACTACCTATTTTGTCCTTTTTCGGGCGTCCTTTTATACGCCCTTTTCCTGTACAAACCACACACCAATCGTAAGCGTGAAATATGTGTTGAACAAGATTTATTTTGTCGATACAGAACTCGCTGGTAAATGTCTAGTTGACTCGCGTACAGGGTTTCCTTTTGGTTCGCTGTCCCGGACTACCTATTTTGTCCTTTTTCGGGCGTCCTTTTATACGCCCTTTTCCTGTACGATATAAAAATTGTCAATATTCAAGATTATTTTCTGCGTACATTCTGAATTTCACGGAACAATTACCTCTATCAGAACAGATAATAACACCTCGCAGACATAGTGCCTTGAAAAACTGAGATCTCACCCTCCTACCCCAGTTTCATCGCCACCCACACGCGCAGGAACCCACCAAGGTGGTCTATAATCGTTTCACTCCGAGTACGAAACTGGTTCTAGAACTCGAATGGAAAAAAATCGATCCGGCTAACGATCCGGTTTGGTACCGATTTTCCAACGATTTTTTCCCGATTAACGGGTTGTCGATCATCCACGTCGCCCTCGGCGTCGATGCGTGGAGTCACGATCGCGGAGAGAGCGGCCGGTAATCGTACACGCACGCAACGCGCGTGAAAATACGCGAGGGTTTCGGTAGCCGGCGACTACGTGGCTTCCGTATCCCGTAAACCCGACGAGCCGCGGCAGTTTCGTAATGTAACACCTCCTTCGCTGTCCTATGCCCCGTCGTGGCTCGTCGTGCCGGGACATGCGTTATCCCATTCGGAAGCGATCGTCCGTAACCGAATCCACGCGAGATCCAAGCGATGAACGCAGCAAGTATTCGCGCCTTTTCCCTCGCACGCTTTATGCCTCACCTTCTCGCGATTCTTATCGCCTATGGTCTGGTTCATCCTTTTTCTTCATTGTCCCGTGCCTGGCTCGGGTTAGCACAGGGCTGTGGATTTTTTTAATTGGGGTCGTCGTTTCGTTTGAAATTACGATTGTAAAAGTCTGTACTTGGTTGTTTAAGTGTGCTCAAGCTTTTGCGCGGGACTTCTTCGGAACTTGAAAAATGAAAATCTGGGATCACTTGTCGATTCTTCAGTGGCGCATGGATCAATAGTGAATAGAAAATAGAAAAAGTGAATTTGTGCGATCAATTAGACGAATCACCACGACACAAACGCAAATGAGAAAAAGTGTCGAACACTGTGTCAAAAAGTGAACGTAGGTATACATTTAACCTCTTGTCAATTTTTCGTGGATTTGAAATGAACCCTTTGCACTCCTGTGTCGAGTCACGCTCGACATTTTTAAACCGCCAGTTTAAAATTTCTGTTTTTTTTTTTACTTAGGATAAGCAACGTTACGTGTGTGTAATTGTTCACATTGCTTCCTATTAACCGACTGTCCTTTGAAGTACATTTCAAACGAAACATTTCAAATAACAAGGTACTATTGGGAAGAAAATGTAAAAGAAATTGGGAGTGGATCCATAGTGAATAGAAAGTAGAAAAAGTGTCACCAACACGATACAAACACAAATCAGAAGAAATGTTTACGTGTACTTACATTTCACCGCTTGCAATTCTTCGTGGACTTGAAATTAACGTTACACGGATCGATAGTGAATAGAAAATAGAAAAAGTGAATTTGTACGACAAATTAGATAAACCACCACGATGCAAACACAAATTAGAAAAAGCGTCGAACACAGTTTCAAAAGGTGAACATATACATCTGACCACTTGTCAATTTCTCGTGGATTCGAGATTAACGTTCCACGGATCGACGACAAAAATGAACCAGAACGACCAATTAGTTCAACCACCACGCTGCAAGCTCGAATCAGAAAAACTATCCAACACAGCTTCAATTCCGCCTATCAGCCGCGTCATCTACCTCAAACTCAATAGAACTGAACCTACTCTAACACCCTTCCACCTCCAATCTTCCATCTCTGAAAACAACCAACGCAATAATCCCCGCGCTATAAACTCCGCACACTGTGTACTTGGAGGCGCAATCAAGATTCTCGGATAACGTCTTAAAACTCGGCGTGAAGAAAAGAAGCAGCCAACAAAATAATTACAATTGCTGAAAAAAGCCGTTGCTACCTCTCTGCGGTGGTAGTGGGGGGAAAGCTATTATCAAGGTGGAAAAAAAGAGTAACAGCGATCCAGTGAGAGAGGCGACCGTAGAGGCTCGTGATACCGGTGGTTGTTTCACACACGATCGCGGATCGGAGACGTATGGCCACGGCGCAGTTTCTTGCCGTCGGAAAGGTTTCACCATCGAGGGCGAAAATAATGGGCATCCCGATCGAAGTAAAAGAGACAGCGCCGGTAAGTACGTACTTGGACGCTTGTACGCTCCCTAACGCTGGAAGGTCGTTCTACCAGCATCGTGGAAGCCGTTCGACCAGCAAAGACGAAGAAGAAGAAGAGGAGGAGGAGAAGAAACGAAGGAGAATGGGTAGAGAGAGAGAGAGAGAGAGTGTGCTCTACGGGTGCTCCTAACCCAGATGATATCGCGCCTAGATATACAGCGCGGGATTTTATAGCGTATTACAGGACAGTATAAGGTATATAATGGCTTTATGCGTATACACCGGACGTAACTTACGACGGGAGGGCCGTTTTACGGCCCCGTGCAGCCTTATTTTACGCGGACCAGCCG
>NW_017100272.1:127439-158299 GCF_001263275.1 Habropoda laboriosa | reverse complement strand
CGAAACACCGCGGAGAAATCCGAGCATCCGTGCAACCGAACGCAATGGAATCGCTTTGCTTGCCTGCGTGACTATTAACGAAACCCATCACGACTCAGGGAACCCCTTCGAGACACCGGAAATGTGCTCTTTAAACGCAACAGGAACGACGGTAAGGCCGTTCCGTCCCGAGATTCCGACAATTCTGACGGTAACCAGGGGACCATTTCGTATGTCCACCCACCGATGCGTTCCGATGTAATTCATGCGAAAAATGTTGCCACGTCGCCGTTTGCTGCTGTGGTTGACAATTTCGAACCAGGTGATCGCTAGTAAATATCTGGAATAGATGGGATACGTTTGTCTCGATGTTTAATTAGACCGGTTTCACGTCGAATCTCGAAAGAATGTAATACTTCTACCCCTTCGTATTGCGATGCCCGATTTAGCCTCAGTTTCGAGAAACTGAGGGCAGGTATTGGGGTGACACTTACATAGGAGCAATTAAGCGTGGAAAAGAAACTTTATTCAAACTGGCGGATGACAATACAGAGAGTGAATCGAGGATGGAAAAATAGGGCTATTTAAGGGCTTGAGGAAGATGGGTTATCACAGAATCCAGCGTGAGTGAAAGTTGGGAGACTAAGTCTAAAAATCGAAATACTTCCGTATGCTTACTTTTCATCGAAATAGCGCTAAAGAGAATCCCTAGTTAAACCTACACGGCAATCGTTCTCAATCTTCCGAGACCAAGGACGTTTTGCACGAAATCAGCTGCATCCCGCGTTACCAATCGACACCGTCTCTACCATTCGGCCAAGTCCTTGACTCGTTGCTCGTAATCCAGCCCATCGCGCGATCCCCGTGGCCAACTATAGGCGAGCTTGATCGATGCCGCTCTCACGTCTTATGAATGAGCAGGAACAGGCGGTGTCAGGTTGCGGGGAGGCGTTTTCACCGCCGCCATGGACGTGTATTTACTACCCGGTTGGTCGGTCGCTTAATTATAAAATAATTGTTATTTATCTTCGGCATTAACCGGATATATCAGATGGCTTATCTGGCCGTGGCGGCGTTCACCAGTCACCGGTCGTCAGGCAGAGAGCCTTCTCTCTATAGCTATTGCTTTAAGGTGGCGAGTCGAAAGGGGGTTGAGTGGGTGCAGGCCAAGGGGAACCAGGACGAGAGAAGGTCCACGGCAAAGACCGCGGCCACGCTCGACCGCGTCCAACGGAGGACGTGTCGATTTATCTAAGCACTCGATCGAGACGAATTAACGGCTCGGCAGCCGGTAACTTTAGCCGCTACGTTTGTCGTCTGGATCCCTCTCCCATCTCTTTCGAGAGAGACAGAGAGAGAGAGAATCTGGTCTCGAGTCTTGGCTGTCCCGGCGCGATGGACGTGGCGGAACACCGTGGATCGAGATTATTCGTGGAACGTGTGAGAATCGGCGCCTAGATCCCAGAAACCGAGAGAATCCTAGGGAGAGATCGTGTGCAGGCAGATTGTGTGGAGATTTTCTGCGTGGTAAAGAGGGCTCGTGGAATGATGCTGGTTTGGAATGCAGAGGGGATCCTTCGGGCAATTGGAATTGTAAGAGACATTCGTTTGGTAATGCTGAGTGCGGACTGTACAGGGTGAACCGTGTAAAATTGGACGCGTAATTATCTTGTAGAGCTTTGGGGTGGTGCGAGACAATTTTTAGGTGTGATTTAAATGATTTCGAAATATTTTTCTGTAAGGAGATCGCCTATTTCTTTTTAATCTGAAATTTTTAAAGAAAAGAGAAACTTCCTTTCATCTTTTGTCATTTTTTTCATCGAAGCAATTTTTCTTCTATCTTTCGCTGTAAATCAAATTTCCACTAAGATTGCGAAGCTGTAGCGATTTTTTTCGCGGCGGATATATTTCGCTCTTCAAGGCGAAAATTACGAGCAAACTAATTTCGCTGTCAATTCTCTCAAATTTTCTCCAACAGAAAGTCCCCCACTTCTAAACATTTTAGGAATATTCTCCAGGATGATCAAAGGATCAGGACACCCGTGCACCCCATCGATCCCCGTACGATTCGCGGGCCAAGATGGCCGCTGGATACGCGTTCCCCCTGTGCAGCCGCAAATCACGCGGTCGCGGCTGCAAGTAAACTGAATTACGAGCGAGCGCGTCCACCGTTTCTTTGTCATCGCGCGCGCGGAAACGGTGCAGCACGGAGAGAGAGAGAGAAACCCTCGAAGAGGAGAGGAGGCGAATCTAAACGACGATCAGGCACGCGCGTTCCACCGCGCGGACGTTCCGATATGTCCAGACGAGATCGAGCAGCCAACCTCTCGGACTCGTCGTTCCCTCGAAAGAACCTCGAGAGACCGCTACGACGACCTGAAGGGAGAGAGAGAGAGAGAGAGAGAGAGAGAGAGAGAGAGAAAGAAGAAGAGAAGGAAGAAAGTATCGAAGCACAGAAGTCCGTTCGAATGAGATCTCGAAGCATCGGTCCAGCTAATTAATCCCCGAGCCGTCCGGCGCAAATGACAGCAACGATCGAATCGACCGGTAATATATTATCGCTCGTTTCACCAACTGCCGCCCCGATAGAAACGAAATCGTCCAACTTCGGACAGACGGAGAAAAAGCACGGATAGAAGGGAGACAGACGGTTTAAACTCATTACCACGTGGGAACCACGAGAGCCGAACAACGGCTAAGCAATGATAATTTATGATCGTACGCGACCTCCGCCATCGCTATCGATCACGTAATCTCGCGGTCACTTTACGTCAAACCCGTCAACCACTGTACGCACACACGAGACTCGTTCGTGAGGTTCAAGCCTTTGGATTGACATTTTCGAGACGGTGATGTCGATTCGAGGTATGATAAAATGACACATATATCGCCGTTCATGAGTATTAGGACACCTATTATGTTCGTACAGAAAGTATTACATGATTTATTGTTACATGTGACGTACCTATATTAGAATAAGTATGCAGTGTTCGCGGTATTATTTTTCAGTGCTTTTCTCGTAAGTGGTAGATTTGTGAGAAAAAGAATTTCAGACACAATTCGAGGCACGGAGTTGTTTATGGTTAATTTTCGATAAAATAAGCGGTGACCTTTAACCCTTTAACGTTCACGCCTTACATGTGCACAATTAATTTTTCCAAAAAGTGCAATTTTGTTTAATTATTTTCATTCGCTTTCCATACCGCGCTGTCCTCTCTATTCCATGCCAAAAATTTAAGTCGCAGAATTATAAATAAATGGGAAATTTCTTTCTACACGCCTACGAAATAATAAAAAAGAAATGCGAGCGTTCAGGGGTCAATATAGAAGTCGAACGAGGAAATGTTCGCAAATATACCGCGTTTCAATTTAGCTCAGTTAGGCCCACGTTGAGGATAGATCGCCACACGCCCCGAGACACACCCTCAACAGACGATTTATTCGTTTCTCGAAGCTAGAAGCATCAGACCGCGACTCGGTAGCCGTGAACGAATTCGAAATTCCGCGGCACGCGAGACACTCGTAAATAAAAGCGGTTCCCGAGCGGCGAAAAGAGGAACAGGTTTACGAGGCAGGATGCACTACCGTGACTTTGCCTCTTCTCTCCTTTCGGTATCCCCAGAGCGTGGTCCACCGCCGCCTCAGTCTCCCCCCTTATTTCTTCCTCCCTCTCGATCTTCTATCGATCCCTGTGTCTCGGTAGCAAAAACTCAGACCCGCTGTACAAGGAGACGCATTACGGTCGCGTCGTTATAATTCGTCACTGTCGCGTAATGATCCGTGAATGCGCGCGCCCACTCTCCTTTATCTCTCCCTCTCTCCGGCCACTTCTCAAAGGAAAGAGCTCTCTCCTCTGGATCGTCCGTGGAAGGCGATCCTCTCCATCCGACTCCATCTCTCCGTCGACCAACTGAAACGAGCGGCTGGTGAACACGCGGCCTCGTCGCCGCGTGAAAGGATCGCCACGCAGCTCTTGCGATCAATAGTTCATTACGAGAAACAAAAATGCGCGGACCGACAATGCCGCGTTTCGAACAATCGACCTCTAACTATACCTTCTCATCGTTCTTACTCTATCCTCTCGCTCTCTCGATCTTCGCGGCGAGGAAGAAGCCTTCGTTCAACAGGGACACACGCCAGCCATCAAGTCGGATCGAGATGGAACCGACCGACGAGAGTTCGCTCTTGCTCGTTTCCAATGACGAGCTACAGCACTGTTGAGGAACAACGTTAGAAGAGAGAGAGAGAGAGAAAGGAAGATTCACGGAGAAATATGTACACACTGGAAGAGAAATGGAGAAGACGCCGGAGAGAGGAGAACGCGTGAGAAGAGTCGGTTGTGCAAGCAACGAGGCCTATTCACCGGTTGCATTAGGGCCATTATGACCACCCGTGGCATTCAACCACCACTGTGATTGGGTATTATCTATTCCTTCGCCATTCTATATACCAGCTTCGAGGCTGATCGCGAGCACTCGTGGCTCGTTCATCTGGACGCTCGACCATTGTCACCCCCAACTGGCCGGCTACCGGACACAATGAACGTGAGTTTCGTACAGCTCGTCTACGGCACGATCCTCGGACATCGAGTGTATTCCGGGAATCGTCGAGTAGGACGTAAAATTCACGACCTTCGTTGCCACGCTGTACTCGAGAGGAATTCGAACGTCTATTCTTCGTCGACTCGCGAGATGTTCCAACGTTCGAGTGCATCTGTCGAAGGATGAATGGTGACCGAAGCTGCGTACACACGGTTTACTACGAGCCCTCCTGTGCCATTAACCGCGAGCCTCGGTCGATAGTTTAAGGAGAGCTATTCTTGGAAGATTCTGCAGACACTTTTACGCGGAACAGTGGAGGAGACAGGGGTTTTGGTTAATAGACAAGTTTAAGAGGCCAAGTTTCCGCGGAGGCGAATGGGGAAGATCAGCGAAGAGGGAAGTCCTTGTTCGTGAGGAGTGTTCGTGTCTAGGCCATTAAAGGGGGAAACACTGTTTGCGAATCTTAATTAACGGAGTACCGACAAAAACGGCGAGTGCTTCTAATTAAGAGGATCCTGGGCGTTGACGAGACTTAATTGATTCCACGAACAGAGAGCCACGACGAACCTGTCTCATATTCTCCTTCTCGTCAACTTCCTCGAACAGCCTCTCTCTAATCAACTGCAATACTTGCACACTTGGTGTATCGCACCGAGAATCTTCGTTACTCTCGTCAATGAAACTCGGAGCTAAGTGTTTCCCTTCTACGGTAGTTTTCACTAATTTCTTTGTCCTTGGGGAACTGGCGAATCTCACGCTTCGAGTGTTTAGCGGTAATTGAAGATATTAGAAGCACGTATCGTTTGGCTAGACCATTCTTCGCACCTTCCCGAACGCCTAAAACACCTGACTTTCCTCTCCTACCTCGCGATCGAGCGTTCGCAGAAGCCATATCGGATATCAGTTAAGGGGCGGACACGCTGCCACCTCGCTTAAACGATCCCGGTACGCGACAAGTCCGGGCGTCGTTTCTTTTCACCCTGGGTGCGTTTCACTCCCACACAGGCTCGCCTGCTCGCGAATTCCACGCCGCGAGGGACGCATTCCCGATACGATGATAACACGCTGCTGCTCAGAGGGAGAGAGAGAGAGAGAGAGAACTAGAGACGAGAAGAGGAGAGAGGAGTGAGATAGAAGGGAGAGGGAGAGAATGCTAAGTGTTTCTCTCTCTCGCAGACACACCGTGCCTATCTCTGCTCTCTCTTTCTCTCAGTTTCTCTCTCTCTGACTCTCTCACTCGGCGTATGCTAAGCGAGGGTAACCGGAACCGAGCATGTACCGTGCGCGAGCGACACACCGAGAAATTGAACCATCGGAATACGAGAAGGAGCTTGTTAGATTATCCAGGCCCGTATTTTATCTTATCTGAGGAATTCAACTGCTTTCCAGGGACGTGGACCACGGTTGCTTGTTCTGCACCGGTGGTCGACCTCTTCACCGTCGACACTTCTTCCCACCGATCTCTTTCGTGAAAGGAGAGGCCTAAACGTGCCGCGGCCCAATGCTATCGTCCCGTTCGCCACTTTCTGCATCCTCGATTGTCCACCCGATGTTAGAGGCCCCACAGAAGAAATATGAAAATAAACGGGAGAACGGGGATGCTTGGAGAGATCGTGTTTTGCCTTCGAACGGCTACCGGACGGGTGACTCGAGATCCGATCTGGATTGATGGTCCCTGCGTGAGCAAGTTGACTGACCCGGTTGCGCCGGTCGAGGGTGGTCGTGGAACTTTCAACTCTTTCCAACGCTTATTTTTGTCTAACAGATGGATCGTTTCTCCAAACGGGAGATTCCAATTGACACCAGGGCTGATTTATCAATTTTTCGAGACAGATAGCGTTGCGAACACACAGGTAGAACGACTAAGAGACTGTATCGAGGATTACTAACTGTTGAAACACTCGGAGTGCTAACTGCTTCTGCCACGTTTCCCTATACACTGTGAATGTTTAGCGAGGAGATGACGACTTCAGCCTTTAACCCTTTCGCTACGGCAGATTTCAATCCCAGTTTACTTAATTAGATTAAAGTGGCAGTGTGCAAAGAGCGAAAATTAAAGTGATACTGTGAGCAAAATAAGCGCCAAGAACACTCTATTCTACCAAATTTTCCAAAGCCTACAGGCACCAACAGCAGCGAAAGGGTTAACGAAACTTAAACTAACTTATTTCGACATAATCTCAAAAACGCCACTCATCATCTTACCCCTTTCGCGAATCACAGCTAAGGAAAGTCTACTCACCCAACGATATTCTATAAAATGTAACTTCATCCTAATTTTCCACCATTCTACCACCACACGGTAACTCATCTCACGCCAGGAAAATAATGAAAAAAAAAGCAAACTGCACAAGAGTACCTCCTTCGCGTGCAATATTAAATATCGCAGGATAAGAGAAAGTGAGCGAGGGATGATCACGAGTATACAGATGGTAGTGCAAGAGGTAAGTGATTCGATGATTGGTGCCGTTCATTTTTCTCCGCGGTCAGGCTCATCTTCCTAACGAATGGGAACCTCACCGCCAAGCCTAGACGATTTCTACGCGTCTCGTTAACATCGTCTCGTTTCCGGAAGGGCAATTATATATTACTCCGGCTTTGCTCTCACGCTAAGCCGTTTGTCACCCGAGGAATTTCATGGAGGGTTCGTAGTAGGTCGCAGGTGCGCGTTCTACCTCCGCGTATGTATACAGTTTCCCAACGGGATTTCGATACGTATGGGAATTGTTCAACGTATGGCCGCTCGTGCCGTAACGAAAAAAACAAAAGAGAAAAAAATCACGAAACTGCAGTTGCATGTACTCGCGTACACGAACAAGTATCCGAAACATTCGAAAAATGGAGAGCATTTCTCGACCGGCTACTTCGATCCTTTCGCAGACTTATCCAATCGCCGTTTTTCCACGCTTTCAGACTAAAACGCGTATCTTTCACTGTCAGCGGTCTGACCGGGTTTCTAACATTAGCGATCTCGTAAATTAACACTATGAAGTGTGTTCGATTAGTAGAATTTTCCTTTCGTTCGAGATAGAGAGGGAAGAATGTGTATCCAAGTACGTAACTACCGATTTTTCCAATTAAACATTGCTAGATTTCAAACAGTGAACGCATTAATATCGCTGGTTTGTGTCATACGAATCTCAGGTCCACTACTGTCATAACTTTTTAATAAAACTTCAAACAACCTAGGTTTACGCAATATGTTTCTCTCATTTGTAACCAAATTTGCCGAGAAAAAATTAAAACAGCCTGTGCAAATAAGACTGGAAATATTCTTCTCACCTCTCCCCGATATTCCCACCCTTGCTTCGCTTATCCAGCTCCCATAAGCAGCAAAAAGAAAGAAAGAAGAGAAGCAAATTGACAATCGAACGCGACGAAAGGGTTAGCTCGGTCTGTAACGGCGCGATACATTCTTCAAAATTTCCCATGTTTCGTGGCCGGGGAGACCGCTAACGAGCGAGGACGATCATAAAACCGCGGCGTCGATAAATTTCGATTCGTAATCGTCCGATGGTCCCCCCCAGGGTCCGTCGTATTCCGTATAAATTAAACAACCGGCGTCTTTCACGGGCGCTGGACGTTGTCGTTTATCGACGACAAGCCTCGCTTTGCATCTATCGTACCGAAGAACGTGGCTCCGAGGTTGATCGAGGAATTCCAGGGATTCCCATGTTGGGCTGCAGGTGCACAGTCCCCGTGTTGTCCTTCTCCTACGTAGAAAACGCGCGGCTCGATCATTGCGTGCCCGAGAAGCCCTCTACGCGCGGCAGCCCTCGTACTTTCGTTCGAAAAAAGAAAGAAAGAGAGAAGAAAAAGAAGGAACGACGAGTACCGACATATTTCGAAAATGTCGTTTCTCAGCAGCATAGAGACGGCGGGGCCCTAGGTAGAGGGACGTGGCCAGCCGAACGAACGAGCAATAAGCCGGCTTTGGCAAAGGGCTTCGATGATATAAACGAGCCTGTTTTATGAGTTATCCGACCGCTCGAGCTCGTTTGTCGCGAGAAACAGTGTAGAGAATGCCTGAATCGCGATTCCACCGAGGTCTTCTCCACCTGTCCACGTAAATTTTAGGTTCCTCCTGAGACGACGAATTGGAGTTTAGGGTCCACAATTGGCGTCGTTTCAGAGGACACCTGGTTTCTTGGCTTGTAGCGTGATGACAGATGCTATGATAGTTGAATGTCAGTGACTAATATAGTGTCCGGTACACTTTTTACCATTTATTTTCCCTGTGAATGATAGGGGTGGCGAACGCTGTGAATTCGTAGCGTTGAAAAATAGTAACCAATGCACACATAGTGTCCGGTACACTTTTTACCATTTATTTTCCCTGTGAATGATAGGGGTGGCGAACGCTGTAAATTCGTAGCGTTGAAAAATAGTAACCGATGCACATTTTACCATTTATTTTCCCTAAGAATAAGAGTGGTGAACGCTGTAAATTCGTAGCGTTGAAAAATAGTATCCGATGCACATTTTACCATTTATGTTCCCTGTGAATGATAAGGGTGGCGAACGCTGTGAATTCGTAGCGTTGAAAAATAGTATCCGATGCACATTTTACCATTTATTTTCCCTAAGAATAAGAGTGGTGAACGCTGTAAATTCGTAGCGTTGAAAAATAGTATCCGATGCACATTTTACCATTTATGTTCCCTGTGAATGATAGGGGTGGCAAACGCTGTGAATTCGTAGCGTTGAAAAATAGTATCCGATGCACATTTTACCATTTATGTTCCCTGTGAATGATAGGGGTAGCGAACGCTGTAAATTCGTAGCGTTGAAAAATAGTATCCGATGCACATTTTACCATTTATGTTCCCTGTGAATGCTAAGGGTAATAAACGCTGCAAATTCGTAGTGCTAAAAAATAGTATCCCATGCACATTTTACCATTTTCCCCCCGAATCTACAAAGGTGGTGAACGCGGAATGTTCATAGCGTTCAAGTGATAAACGATGTCACCACGAGCAACTACACGTTTTCCATTTCTACTGAAAATTCTCACTTCTACCACTTGCATCGTTTACCATTTCTACTGCTCAATTAATGGTACCCTTTGATACTTCCAAGTTCAGTCACATAAGTGTCTCTTTGCGTTTCTCATTTCACGTAGAAAAAAAGGAAAATTGGTATTTTAATTTGAGTGTCAGAGTGGAACCCATTTACCTAATGCGGGTAATACAAGCAAGTTTTCTTGAATTTAGAAACTGACCATAGTCTGTATATCACCGGGAAATCCTAAAGTCAGGGACACTTATAACAGCCATATTTTAACGCCAGTTTCCCAATTTAAACCTTATCCACCAGGAACATCGTAATCAACCAAGTGCTACCCGATAGATCAAGAGTACAATGTTTCCTCGATTTACCGCATACTTGTCCGATCGTCGTTCACCGTGAAACGTGTACAACGAGGAGAAACCGCCGGCTAGGAACCGTGATTATGGATGGTCAGCTACGACACCGGCCACCTTTGGCACCGTAATTGTTATTACCATTGGTCCCTAGCGTAAAATCGAATAACGGACACCGCCATAAACGTCCGATAACTCACCAACGGCTATCATGGGAACACGGTTACAAGAAGCCATACACGTCGTCATAATTAAAACCGATTCTGATTACTTTGCACCGGTGAAATCTCTCTCTCTCTCTTGTTGTTGCACGAATTGCCACATGCAAAATTTAACTCCACCCTTCAACTTTTCATCCTTCGATTAAAATACACATATCGAAGATATGTAGAATTTAATCGAATTCTCTTCTGTCTTTTATTCTTCTACTTTTTCTTTCTCTCTTTGTTGTTTCTTTTCTTTTTTAACGATTTCTACGTAACAACAGTCGGGAGGGATTGTGACTCGTGCCTAAAGTGAAATTCCCGAATTAATAGCCTATTCAAAGGGCGAAATTGAAGCGCGTGCAACGACGAGCACGGAACAAGGACTCTGATCGGCCGTTTCGCGGAGGTCAATGTATTCATTGGCTGAAGGGACCCCGTGACGCATTTGCTCGTACTTCGCGCGAGTTTATACGTGTCTGTACGTAGCCGAGACGCGGCTGGAAAAGAAGCATCAGCCAAACCAAACAGCATGAAATCGAGTTAGCCAGATATAAATTGTTCAGACGTTACCTGCCAACGCAACATTCGAACCTTGAAAAATTCCTACCTTCGGAAAGTGCACCGCCAACGGACATTCAAATCGAGGAATACGAAACCGTATAAAAATTCGAACCAGGTGTGAAGGCATATATTAACGCCAGAAAAAGAGACCGGGTCAAAAATGACCCATCAGCAATTTTCGACTCTGCTTTATACTTCTAATTTTTCAATCACGTTTCAGTTACATTAAAATTCACTTTTGAAAAGTCTCCGATGAGTCATTACAAAAGTGGCCTTCGTTTCGGGATATTTAGAATTTTCTCTCTGAAATACTTCACAAAATACTTGCTCTCGGAATTTAACTCTTTTCTATTAAAAATCGATTTCTCTCTTTCTCTATTAAAAATCAATTTCTCTTAAAAATCGACGAAAATTAAAAAAAAAATTGAATGTATCACTTATTTTGCGTTGGTCAATCTTCTCATAGAAAAGAGTTACATTACGGGAGCAAGTATTTCGTGAAATATTTTCAACTCGATCTTGCAATTTTTTCAAATTCACGACTTGGACCACTTTTTCACACTCGACAGGTCGTTCCAGCGTCGATAAATAATGAAATAAAAGAAGACTATCGTTATTCATTCACCACGTGTCCACAGATCCGCGCGTGGAGCATAATAATCCGAAAATAACCGCGACGGTGTAAGGGTGTAGCAATTTTTGGAATTCTAACGAGCCGGCCACAATGTAGACGGTTGGCTCGGTAATCGCCGGAGATAAATAAGCTTTAATCGAGCTCGATAAACCGTCGAACGCGCCGGCGTACACAGGTACGTCCCGTCAGGTGCAAGTGGACGTTCCACGGTCCCCTTTGGTGGCGTGTTTCGACGGCTCGGGACATAAAATCCGGTGGAAACGTTGTGTTTCGCGATCGTCCGGAATATCCCGAGCCTCGGTCACGCCCTTTCGCGATCTTTTGAAAATCCCCATCGATGCGGCCTCACGGTTCACGGCGAACTATAAACGTCCTCTTTAACGCAGGCCGTATTTCTCCCCTTGGAACGATTCCCGAAGAAAAACGCACGCGTTTAAGAGATCGCGTATTGTTTTTTCACTCGTTTCGCCGCGTGGCGCGAGCCATTCCCCACGCTAATTCCCCGCCGATGTTACGTACCTCGCGATAAATTTCGATCGCGCCCAACAGACGCGAGTGACGGTAGATCGTAACGCGTATATAACTTCCTCCGTCGATCGATAATAATAATACGAAGTTGCTGCGGTGGGAAAGTGTGGGATGAGATTCGAGGAGGGAGTGATTTATCGGAAATTGATGGTGAAAGAGGGATCGTTCAGGATAATGGATTAGTACGAGTTTGGGATAGGCACATCTGCTATTTTTCGAGACCCGAGTATTTTGTTTTCGACGACTGAAAATTTGGACCAAGACTGCATTGTAGATACCCCTACGTAAACCTTGTCACGAAGAATCAGAATTCTCGAGCGTAATTTTCTAATAAAAACGAAAGATCGTAATCGATCGACTTTGTCTTCTCACGAACGAAGAAAAATCGGGTTACAGAGAGACAATCGAAATTTCTGAGTGGGCTGTGAATTTCTTACGAAAAATCAAGGCATTCAAGCGCAATTTCAGAGTGAGCTGTGAATTTCTCACAAAAAATCAAAATTTCTCAAAGTTCGATGGAACAAACGATCCTGCAAAATTTCCCTGAAAACAATTGCGGGGTGCTTGGTATGAAAGACTGACTGTGGGGAGAGATGGAGAAATGGAGAAAGTTGGTGTGAATGGCCAGGGAAGGAAGAACGAATGGAAGACGATCGTGCGTGGCGCGTTGGTTTATGTTTAGGCGATAACATGGGTTGTCAAGCCGATTGAGACGTCTCGTCCTTTTCCACAAAATGGAGCGAGTGTGTGAGTGTGTGTGTTCGAGAAAAATGAAGAAGAGTATGGAAGCGCATGTGATTGACCAGCGAACCCTGAGCATCGAGAGAGCGAATTACATTTTCTTGTTACAAATAAAAAACAATAACAGTGAACAACACCGGCGACACGTGAGGTACTAATTCTGATTTCTCGAATAAAAAGTAATCAACAAAATCCCACACGATTTAGCCAGTTGAAAGAGAAACTAATCGAGGAAGGTTTCGGAGCAAGTACATCCGCAGGAGCAGCTTCATAAACCGTGAACTCCATAAAAGTACCCTTATAAGGATGGTCCACTTAAGTTGAATGCTCTCTCTTATGCAACCGGAGAAAGTTTCTCCAAGTGTGTATTTTCACGCTCGCTCCTTAATGAAGTTATCAATCCTTCATAAACCTCGACGTTCCCCGTTCAATTTATTCCAAAATTCACGTTTCACCGCAAGAATGCAAATTTATCGTTACCCGGCGAACCTGAAGCATTCGTCACGAGGGCTTCCAGGTATTTTCACCGGTTGGAAATGTTCGTACGAAGGAAGCACCAAGAGTCTTCCGCCTCTGGGTAGCACGAGAGGGCAAAATGGCTCGCATCACGGAGGACAACGCGGCGAGATCCACGGCGAATTAGCCCCAGGACGAAGCGTTCACGGGCGGTAAAGGCGCTAAAGGGCAGCATTCGGCATTAAACGTCAGTCAACCGCGTCGTAAAGCAAAGGTGTAGCGCGCCCAGTGGACGGCCCCTGGTGTCCCGCGTGCTCTCAGCTTCGCTGTTTTCGACGCGCGTAACTGCCTTCTGCGCGCGATATCGCGGGGATGAAAGCCGAACGACGATAAAAGATCGAACAGGCAGCCGGGAAATGAAAGTTCCCGTCGCTGGCCGAGAGATTTCTTACGGCTCGAAACTGCACCTGCGAGCCAGAGACAGGAATTTATCATCCTGCCGCTGCGTACTTGGGAGAAACTTGTGTAATTCTGGACTAATGGGAGCGATGATGTATCGTGGATGCTTGTGCGGTTCTTGCCACCTCGGGAAAGTGTGGATTTTGTTTTTTTGTTTGGGAGAAATATTGGTTATCCTGAGATTAGAGACTCTGATGTGAAACAAATATGGAATTAGCCTGGAACCTCGTAATGTGACATATAATTTAACCCTTTAACTACAGAGCAGTCAGAGACGAAACCGAATATTTGTTTAATTATCGGCCAAAAATTTAGGGACACCGATGTGAAGCAAATCTAAACAATCGGTAGAAAATTATTCAGCCTGGAATCTCGTAATTTAACCCCTTAACTATAGATCACTCAGTAAACGAGAATGTTTACTCGATTGTCGTCCAAAAATTTCTGGTTATAGAAAATTAAATCTTCTAATAATTTCCGTACAAACATAACGAGTATCCTACCAATTACCAACGCCAATCGGTAATACCAAAAATGAACGGAAAATAGCATCCATATCCCCTATTGGAGTGTTTTACAAGCGTTTAGTACGTATTCTAGATCACGTAACATTAGACACTGCGGTTGAACTGTGCCTAAGATTGCCGTTACCGTTTTCCTCCGCAACAGAAACACACGGTAACGTAATACACTTCGCGATACTCTAACCGACACACACCGATCCGTGATACGACACCCTAATCGCACCAGATTGCTCGGAAGGAAAGCTCGATCTCTCCATTACATAACGCGCAAGGTGGCAGTAACCATGCAAAACAGACATCATCCGGACCGAAGCCTCCGAATGAAGATCGCCATCAGGGAAATGTACAGCCACTCCTTGCTCTTTATCCTCTATCGATATTGATACGCGGCTCTCCATCACGCGATACACACCACTTATCTCTCTTCTGTAAAACCACATAACAGTTCGCTGTTTCCTCCACGATCCCCGTGTCACGATAGAGCACCGTTGGCCCTCTCTCGCCAACGGTATGCATCATCGATGATCCACGCTTGGGATATGATCTCGTAACGGCGCCGAGGGTGTGTCGGGAAAAAGGGGGATCGAGGAGCAATCGTCAGCACGCAGCCTGTCGAGAATCGCTTGGTCATCGGTTCGAAAGAAGTCGTCGTGTATCGACGGTCTCTTCGAGTATACCCTCCAGACACAATTCGAGCAACTGTGATAGAGTTCGGAGGATAGATTTCCTAACCTTTCGTCACGTATGCTTAGATTGCTTCGTCGAGGGAGGATCCGTCGAGTCAGCGATGAGATGGTAGTTTTCTTCTGGGAGAAAGAAGGTATTGTGGGGGAGATGTTTGGGTGGGAATTGAGCGTTAGGGAGATAGAGTGTCTTTGTTACTCTGGGGCAATTTGGAGAGGGTGATTTTTGGGGGAGAAATTAGACTAAAGTGCGGAGTAATAGAAAGGGAGGTTCGTCAAGTCGGAATTTAGAGTTAACACGAGCTCCGAAGAATTTTCAAAATTATTGTTGTCGAAAACGAAGCTTCGTTTATTTTGCTCTTTCGACCCATTTTTTCCTGAAGAATGTCTTTTCTTCTGACTCAATTTACATCTTCATAGATCATCTACCTATTTTTGGGCTATCTTACGCATTTTCCCCCGAAAAATTATCTGGAAAATTAAAGAAAAAAATCCTGAGCAACCGAAACGAGAATTAAATACAGCAAGAAATCAAAGCAGCAATAAATGCAGAACGAAGAGGAATTAATTCATCTCCTCGAGAAAAGAAAGCGAAAAAAAAATGCCACTTTTACGCACGAGCACTTCCTGATTCGCCAAGTGACCTACCTTCACCCCTTTAAAACCCAAACCGAGCTCCGAAAATAGCGGACCCTTGATTCTCCACGCGCGAGTGCCACGAAATCGTTCGGTACGAGCGTATCGTTCGCTCTGTGCTCGCTCGATCGACGCTCCGTGCAGAATGCCCATATCATCGAGCATAACGCGAACAGATCTGTTCAAGGTGATCGTCCTGCGTACATGAAACTCCACGACCTGGTGTACACCGTGTGCACATCAGCTTTCTGTTATGCACCGTGGCGTTTATCGGGGTCGAACTTGCTCGAAAAATACGCAAGACACAGCAGAAAGGTAGAGAGAGAGAGAGAGAGTAAAGATTTATAAGAAGAGAAAAGAAAAGAGAGTAAGAAAGACTGCATGTTCGGAGAAATTAAACCGTAAGGACCACCGAGCGGGCATCGGTGAAATTTGCCAGGCTCGAAGGTTCACGGAGCGCGAGCATCTCTTTTCCCTCCTCTTTTTCCCCCGGTTTCATCGATCCTCTCTTCATCTTCCCTCTTCATCATCGTCGAATCACCAAGTCGTGCGCCGAAACGAGAAAGGGAAGAAGACGGGCAGCCGAAACGAAGCTGGTGCGCGAACTCGCTCGAGAGGGAAGCATTGCGCGGCCGTGCGTTAAAAATGAAGACATTCAGATGGAGATATGATTCTATATAAATCACCGGTCGAAGCCGCTGCGCCGCCGCCGCCGCCACGGCATCGTTCTGCCTAACAGAACCAAACTTCCTCTCGCTTTCTCTTCCCTCTTCGCCGTTCATCCTCCACCTCTTTCCAACACGAGCGCGTTCCTTTTTTCCCCATCAAGACTAACTCTCTCCCCATCTCTGTCTTGCTCTCTTCTTCGCGATTCGAGCCACGATTCCGCGTACCTCCCTCGCTTTGCTCCTCTCCTTTTTTTACCTCCCTCTTTCCAAAGGCTCTGTGGCTCGTGGCCGGCGCTGGTCCCGGTGGCAAAAGGATTCATTTGTTTTATCTCGCCGATTTCAATTAATATTTATCGTTTATTTGCCCGTGTTGATCCCGGCCAACCGCTCCGTTACCTTCCACTCGTCGCTCAAACACCGCTATGCGCGTCTATTCATTATCATTACCGGCTTATGCGTGTCCCGCGGCACTCGCCACAGAGAGAGAGAGGTAAAGTCTGATTCCCCGA
Source organism: Habropoda laboriosa (assembly GCF_001263275.1). Taxonomy (NCBI): domain Eukaryota; kingdom Metazoa; phylum Arthropoda; class Insecta; order Hymenoptera; family Apidae; genus Habropoda; species Habropoda laboriosa. Next base: position 141,811 of record NW_017100272.1, on the reverse strand, counting down.
AGATGAATCGCGCGAATCGGCACCAGGCACACCGTTGATTTGTATCTTCTAGTACGTCCGCGCGTATACATCTAGATAAGTCCGCGGGACGTATCGTCTAATTAGAACTAGTAATAGCGAACCGCCATTGTGCGAGGTATCTCTGAAGATTGTTGGCGCGCGATACGAACGGGAGGGTAAATTAAAAAATTCCTTCGGCTTTGATAGGATGATGCTCGTTTGCATCCTACGGTGGAGAGTAGTTCCGGGCTAGCCGCGTTCCGCTTCATCTACCCGTGATGGGTCGAATCTTTAACCCTTTCGTTATGGCTGGACGCAAACAAGGCTACGTGCCGCACTTACGGCTGAAGTGAAATGATTTTACATATATATCTGCTTGCAGGGAAAGGTGAAGTTCACTGCTTTCTTTGGAACTAGTGAATACATGTATGTTATTATTATATATTAGACCCCCCCTACCCGCCCAATACAAGAAAATTACATATATATAACTTTTTTTTTCTAACGTTGGGGCGGTCACCATCTTAACAATAGTCGCGAGGAATGCAGCTTGACTTGGAAAAGCTATCGAAGAGTCACCCTACCCACTCACTGGTTCTCCACCGATAAAAAAACTGCATTCTTATATTATTTAAAGTCAAAATAACTATAATAAATTTACTATAATCCTTTGACATAAAATAGTCACTTCTAATTCACACGTAGTTATAAAGGGTTAAATTAAAATCTACAATTGAATCGAAATGTTATACATCTGGACGTCTCTCGGTTCAATGTCAGAGATATTACAGTGCAATTATTTTTTAACACTCTGCAACCAAGTTTTTCTTCGTTTACGAGAAGATCGACGATTATGAGATTTTAGAGAGATTCATAAGAGAAGCAGGAATTACTAATTATTCCAAAGAATACATAAATAAATAAAACAGCAAATTGCAAACCGCAAACAGCAAAATAAAACATGTAAATACCAAGTTACACGGCGTTAGAGAGAATTAACAATGAGCATTACCATATGCAAATCAGCTGCCATAAAGTTAAGAAACGACCATCTAACGTGAGAATTTTCATAGAGCGTTTATAATAGTCAAAGGGTTAAAACTTCGCTTCGATGAATATTTCTCTAACAACAACGTTGCTAACAAAAACTGTTCCTTCCTGCATTCTATCAATTCGACGTTCCATCGTTCACCAAAAGCGATCCGAACCCAGCAAAAACCCCGCGTCTCTCCGAAAACGTCCCGGCGAAGTGTCATACGCGGTATTTGAATTTTACAAGAAGAAATCCTCGGTGGAATGCTCGCCGCGGCGAGCGTGCAACCGAGGGCAAGCGTGTGCACCTGCACACGAGCGAACCATTGAACATCGTCGAGGATGGTTCGCGGCTAACCTTACAGGTTTCCTCTTCCGCGAACGTCCGTAGCCGGCCGCGGCGAGGCCACGGGAAGCCGCTTTTACACCTGAATGTATATCTGCCGCGATCTGTGTACAACCGTTTGCGGTACACAAGGCTAGAAGTCATAAAGTAAATCAGCTATGATCGACTGGCCACGCTCCTCCCGAGCCAGTTTTCCTCCCTAACCTCGAGAACGAGGAACGCGAGTGTGGACCTTTGTGTCAAAAGAGCCTATGTAGGACGAAGGGGATGCTTGCTCTGTGTGTGTGTGTGTGTGTGTATTCAAGCCACACGATCTCTTTGATAAATGATAAAATCGACCAGGAAACCGAGAGAAACTCACGATGCTACACGGATTTCTTTTCTTTTTCTACCGCGATATTTTTACGGACGTCTTACAGTGTACGGGCGAACCTTGACGTACGGAGGTTGTTATGTTAATGCCGACATCGGGATTCTGCCACGGCAGGATCGATACCACGTTGATAAGCGTCACGGCCGGGGATACCCTATTTGGGCGTATTCAAAGGTGTCCTTTGTAAATTAAGCGTACTGTGTGCTCGTTTGCGAGCCGACCTTGACCACAGACGTGTACGTACCACCGTGTCCAGCGTTCGTGGAAAGGTTCAGAGTTCACCGGGAGACAATGGCGTACCTGGTCTTCCTTGAACTTTTCACAAGGACGACGCGCTTTCTTGTACCATCTCACGGATTAGAGAATTAACGTGTTCCTAAAAATTGATAGTACGCGTTGCAGTGAAAAATTCCTTCGGCTACCTCTTTGGAAATGTACTCGCTACTTTTCTGCATTCTTCGGGTACACCCTTGACTCACTCTGCGTACAGCCTTGTCTCTGTGTTTAACTATCGTCATCGCTAAAAATTAATAGTGTGCATTTACAGTAAAAAATGGAAATGTAAGTCCTACTTTTCCGCATTTTTCAGGTGCACCGTTGCACTTATGAAGCCGTAAGAAAGTAGACCTTTAAACTTTTTCCATTTCTAACGAATCTCGAGATACATTCTGTCCCCGTTCACCCTGCACAATCAGTCTTGTCACTGTATTTAACTATCGTTACTTCTAAAAATTAATAGTACGCATTGCGGTAAAAAATTCCTCCAGCTAACTCTCTGGAAACGTAAGCCCTACTTTCCTGCATTTCTCAGGTGTACTTCTGAAAAGAGCGAAGCCGTGAGTAAGTAGGTGAACTTTTTCCATTTCTAGTCAAACTCGAGACACAATTTGTCCCAATCACGTCACTCACCCTGTACTAATAACTATCGCTATATCTAAAAAAATTAATAGTGCAAATAGGTTGTTTTAATAAATTCCTCCAGCTAATTCTCTGCAAAACACAGCCTTCTCAGACGAAAGGAGACGACGATGTGTAGAGGAGACATTATGCTCCGCGGTATTTTAATCCGAAACGAGGCCTCGTCGCGGGGTTGTTATCGAACGGAGGGAATAAAGTAATGGGAACTGGCGCGCGGCTCGGAAAGGGAGAAAGGGCCGCGTTGTCGGGTCATTCGAGGGGCGATTTAATATAAATCGAGAAGACGAATGGCGCGCGCGGCCTCCTTGACTCGCTAGCGCGCGCTGTGTGTATCCCTAGGCGTACATGTATTTAAACAGGCGTTTAACATAATTCATCTACTCTCTCGCGGCCTCTCTTTCTTCTCGCTCTCCGCCGTCGTCCTCTTCTTCCGCTTGTGTCCAGCGTTCCCTCTTCTTCCTCCAGCCTTTGGCGAATCAAAAGACTCGCTCGAGTTCACGTGAACTGCCAACGATAAACCTTCTCCCTCCCCAGCGTTCCCTCTTCTTCCTCCAGCCTTTGGCGAATCAAAAGACTCGCTCGAGTTCACGTGAACCGCCAACGATAAACCTTCTCCCTCCCCTCTCTCTCTCTCTCTTTCCTCTACGCGGATAAATGTTATGCATCGAATCGTTGCCTCGCCTGTGTCTTCTCGTCGATCGAACGAGAATCTGTATGCTCGTATAAATGCAAAGTGGCTTTAGGCGTATCGAACGGAAATTCCTGGTCTCGCTTCTCTCCCGTTGTTCCGTTTCCAACTGCTTACGCGGCGTTTCGCGAATCACGTCGCCACGCGTCCAGCCAGCCGGTTAAACGATCTTTCAGCTGGTTCTCCCGATCGATTAACCGAGTTTCAACCGGTGGTGAACGTTTTACGGCGCGATGAAATTGGATCGAGAGGCGAGGAGGGTGTGAAAGTGGCTAACTCGTTCGGTGCAGCGAACGCTCGTTTCGGACGCTGTAATTTCAGACAGCTGAGCAGATTCGCGGGGGTAAATGAAACTCGGTGATTCGGGAAATTGTTGCACTGTTGACACTCTCGCTGCGGCAGATTTTAACGCGTAACGTGGGCGACCGATGGTAAATTTTGAACCACGGCTGCAAAATTTCTTATTTTTACTGAATTAACGTGAAAGCGCGTAAAGGATAGAATTAGGTATCAAATTAAGGTGGACGTGCACCGAAAGGCTCTACATAGTATATTGCGAGGAAATTTTCAAGACGCCTAAAGGCGCCAATAGTAATGAAAGGGTTGAAGCGCCGCAATATTTACGAGTTCCCAACAAAGTAGCCGGCGCTTCAAGTGTAAAAATTGTCCTTCGGTTACACGAATATTCGTGAAAGCTCGTTACAGAGGGAAAAAGGTGGAACGTTGATTAGCAAGGAATTGCGAGGTAAGTGAAATCTGTCCAGTTTCTTGTCTCGTTTCCTACGCGAGATAACATCAGCTCTGTGCAGCCTGTAATCAAAGCAGCTACGCGTTCTCTAATTGTTTCGCGTGTTAGTATTTCACGAGTCATGTAAGTGTCGAGGAACAACTTTAATTATATTCAGCTCTAGGTGGACCTTAATAACGCTCGGCTGTTCAACAATAAACGTCAATATAGTAGCATGCACGTTTAATATCTGCGTAGATTTACATTTGAGGATCCGAGGAAGAATGACGCGGGAAAAAAAGAACCAGTTATGCATATCCTCACCGCAGGATTTCGAATTTTTGCCACTTCCTGCTGTTTCCATAGATTTACATTTGAGGATCCGAGGAAGAATGACGCGGGAAAAAAAGAACCAGTTATGCATATCGTCACCGCAGGATTTCGAATTTTTGCCACTTCCTGCTGTTTCCAGACGAACGTCGTTACCTTCTGTACAACTATATTAACAGAAAGTGGTAATATAACCCGGGGAATGAATAAAATCCGCAAACACGCTCCTCTTAATGCATCCCTCCTAATTAAAGCCCGAACGAAAGGATACGTTATAATATCGTATACGATCGCGAGTTGCAATAAACAGACATTCCTGACAAGGTTCTTAAATTATACATCCTCTACTTGTTCAACTTGAATTACTCTAAATCGTTGCTTCCACTCTCATTCGAGGAAATTCCATTGGCACAATTTCTTGCTGCGACGAGCTGTTACGATCCTGTTATACCTGTTGCAGTACTTACGATCGGCGTTACGAATAAAAGCGGACGATATTCGACGAATTCGATCTCGTTTCCCTGAAGCATGATTTACTTCTCGTAATCACACGTTTAGAGGAACTCTGTAGTTGCCTACAGCATCAGAAGACTGTCGCAAGTTGCCTACAGCGTCAGAAGACTGTCGCAAATTACCTACAGCGTCAGAAGGCTGTCGCAAATTGAGAACGCGAAATTTTTGAGGAGAAAGGGAAGAAAAGTTCTCTTTGGAGAATTAGTTAATTGCAGCACTGTCAAATTTACTCACTCGAAGTATTATAGTTGAAATTTTGAAATTTTTCTGATGGTAATTAGGAGATATTTAAAAGAATCATAAAGAACTATTAGTAATACAGTTCAAATTCTGAGATTTTTCTGATGATAAATCTGTGTGTTGGGAGATATTTAAAAGAACGAAGTGAAAATTGATAATTTCTCTCTTGGGACATTTTTCTCGCGAGGGTGCAATATGCACCCATAAAGAGTCACAAGGCGAAATGTTCCTCACTCGAAGTATTACACTTCAAATTTGGAAATTTCTCTGATGGTAAATCTGTGTCAGAAGATATTCCAAGGACTGAAACGAGAATTGATAATTTCTCTCTTGGGACACTTTTCTCGCGAGGGTGCAATATGCACCCATAAAGAGTCACAAGGCGAAATGTTCCTCACTCGAAGTATTACACTTCAAATTTTGAAATTTCTCTGATGGTAAATCTGTGTGTTGGAAGATATTTAAAAGAACGAAGTGAAAATTGATAATTTCTCACTTGGGACACTTTTCTCGCGAGGGTGCAATATGCACCCATAAAGAGTCACAAGGCGAAATGTTCCTCACTCGAAGTATTACACTTCAAATTTGGAAATTTCTCTGATGGTAAATCTGTGTCAGAAGATATTCCAAGGACTGAAACGAGAATTGAAAATTTCTCTCTTGGGACACTTTTCTCGCGAGGGTGCAATATGCACCCATAAAGAATCTTAAAGCGAAAGGTTAGGCACGCATAAATCCAATGAGAAAAAATAACGAGCGTTCGTGTGAATATTAAATATGGAAGAGAATAGAGACCGGGTAACGTTTCCGAACCGTAACATTCACCGAACGAAACGGTTTATTAACCGAAGATTATTAACGAAGCAGCGCGAAGAAACGCCAGAGCGTCTCGCGATTCCTCGGATCTGTTCAACTTGTCATCGTTGCAGCGGGGCCCTTTGTTATTAGGCGCAGAAGCTCGTAAAGTACGGGTCCGAGTACGAGCAGCTGAGGCAAGTGCGCATAATACAGGGCCCTACATAATTACCGCGTCGCGGGGAAGCTTTATGGCGGCGCACTTGCCGAGTATTAATTTTCTTTCGCGCCGTGGCCGAAGCTGTGTGGCGCGCGAAGAAACAGAACTAGAAAGCAACGGAGGAGGAGGAAAGAGAGTGCGAGAATGCGAAGAGAAAAGGTTGAATAAAAGCAGGAGAAACGGAGATGCTGGAAGCGGCGCGGCGCGGCGCCGAGATAGCCATGCGTTCTTGCTCGCGCGATTTTATCGCTCCTCCGCTATATACCTTCACTCCTCCCTGCCTCGTTCGTCTCACCGTCACCTCCTACCGCCTTTTCACCTTCTCTCCTCACATTCGCGCGCCCCTGTGCTCCTTCGACCACCTCCGCTGCACCGCGCCATATTCTCGAATCGCGGTATTAATTATCGCCGAGAGAACGCCGCGAGACTTCCTAGTCTTTCATCGGCTCGTACCACCTTGTCAGGGACCTCTATCGCGCCAATTACCGCACCGCCACCAATGCGATCTAGATTCGTTTCGTTAACGACCGCGGCTACTGGTGGATGACTAAAACTCAAGCGCGGACTGTGTAGAGATGAGAAGATGGCTAGGAAAATGATACAGGGGCTGCAGAGGTATCTAAATATGTACTGTGCGTTGCTGAGAAAGTGTACTTTGCTCGTACCGCCTAATTCTTGTGTTATGCGATGCTATGTGATCCGATTCGTCCATGTATCGCCTATGGTGGCCGAAAGTGGGCCTATGGAGACATAACTCCATCAGAGCGCACTCATTCCGCTGGTAATCTTCTTAGCAACGTACAGAACTCGTCTTGCTCCGCCTGACTCCGTCTGTGACTCTCCCGAAATTTACAAATTTAGCTTTTTGACAGTGCACGCTGACATAGTGGAAGAATCTCCATATCTGCAGGTGATATGCTTCGAAACCGTGAATACTCTGTTGCTTTGAAGTTGGTCTCCATATGTCCATTCTGCTGTCTTTGTCACACGATGTGACCATTTTGGCCAATGACAAAAATACAGGTGCCCTGTCTTTAGATAATAATTTTAAATAAATTTTATTCCTTAGCACGTGACGTGTCCGTGCGTTTCATTTCCTACAGTGTTTTAACGAAATTGAAATTAGGAGGAACAAGTTCCTTCGTGATGGGAGGTCTCGTAGAAGACACGGTCGAGGGATCGAGAGAGTTTTGATATAAAAGGGGGAGAGATAGTGGCTGGAGGTTTTAACTTGCTAGATGACTATCCATTCGAAATCAGTCCACGGAGGTGATCAGATATGGGAACAGCTGCGCGTTCTAAACTCGCTTAGAAACACCTGCCAGCCCTCCCTTGCTCTCTCTCTCTCTCGTATCGTCGATTTGAACCGAAGATTCGTGGTCGTCCTCGTCGTAGCGGTGCAATCAGTTCCCCGCGGCCATTTACCTGTCTATTATGACGCTTTTATTAGCGGGTTCAGTTCGAACGCTCGTCTAACTCCTCAACGCGGTACAGTTACTCTGCTAAATAACGAGACTCGTTATTGCCTCTCTGTTTGCTTTCGCGATTGTACGGTGTGCCGCGCGGAGAGTTGTTCCACGGCGGCGGCAGCCGTGACCGTGCAATTACTTTCTCGGTGGAAATTCATGCACCGGTTCGCGGACGTAAATGAAGCTAGGCGAAACGCGAGTCGCGTGGTGCTCGTTAAGCGTTCCAGTCTCCTGCAATTCTTCTTCCCGCGCTCTGTTCCCTTTCTCAGAATTGTTCTATGTAAAGATTTGTCAAACCTTGATTACCTCTTTTCCCCCCTCGACGATTGAGATATTCTTAGCCAAGCTAATTTTAATTGCAACCTGTGTGCGCGTATCCATACCTCGCGTATCAACCTCACTCCCCCCCTCTCTCACAGCTTGCACAAATCACACGGGACACCTTTCATTAACTCTCCAGGCATCACTCACAACCGGTACCGTTATCAGGTATACCCGAACTCGCATTAAATCATCTTTCACGGACGCACACTCCTCGCCAGTCCCCTGTGGTACAAAGAACAAGCCGAAGGGGGACAAAAACTTGGCAGGACGCGCGACGCGTGGTACCGTCCAAGCGAACACCGAGGTGGACAGGGTGAAGAGGTGGGCCCGAGGTGCAAACTTCGTCATTGTCAAGGAACTGACACTCGAGGGTACGAGAGAGAGAGAGAAGTTGGGCCCGTGCCATTAATAATCTTAGCCCGAACGAAGAAACAAAGAGGTGGAGCGCGGCCGGGGGGTTGCCGTTCGAAAAGGTGGACGAGGGCAAAGCTGCGTGTACCACGCATCACGCGGCTCACCACGCGTAGTAACGTGGTAGGTATTCGAGGTGAGCGTATCCGATGCGTCCGATAGGGCGGGACACGAGCATAAACAATTGCGCATCGGCCTCGCCCCTTCCCGATACGATGTAATAAAACGGAGAGGTCTCTCTTCGACGGCCTCTCCTCCACCCTCTACATCGCTCCTCCACCCGCCTCTCTCCTCCTCGTCCGTTTCGATCTCGAGGAGGTTCGCCGCTCATCGAGGCCCCGGGGCCAGGAATATCGAAACGAACCGGCGTCCGCGCGATATTTCAGCGAGCCACAGGGGTCGTCGATGCTAGAATGCCCGACCTCCTACGACTCTCTGCTCTGCTCCAAGGTCCACGGACCAGACGAGAGAGATTGGAAGAATGCGACGCGATTTTTTTAGTAACCAGAGTAAACGCTGCAATTATGGACCGAGAATGGACACGCGTGTTCCAACGAAGGAATACTTCGAGATTCGTTTCTGCTCTTTTGCTCTTTGGTGGGACTTGGAGATTGGTACGAGTGCGTGGTATATTTTTGCGGAATTCTATCTGATCGATTGCGGTGGTTCGTGTTGGGTTGGAACAAAAGTTTGCAGTTCGTCGCCCAGAAAGGTGCCAAGTTCTAGGAGGATGGAATCGTGCGACTGCCTCAAAGGTGGCGAAAGATAGTGGGATGTGGTTAAATACATCTATGTACAAGTATCTAAACATTGTCTATGAAATTACAAGCTTTTGTTCCAACACAGTAGCTTGGTTTTAGGGTTCAAGTTAGTAGTAACATCTCGTATTTTCGTACCAACGTTCATCTCCAATATCTCTCAGTTCCTACATGTTGGTTTTTAAATCTCTCGTCTTAGTTGGTGGACTCACGAGCATCTTTTGGCTTATCTACTTTTTATATCTATCAGAATAAAGTGTTGTAACCTTCCGGCTTGCCTTTGACCCGGCTTTAAAATGTTCCATACTTCAACTGACATTCTCCTCTCATATGATCAATACATTTGATAATTTAATCATGATATATTCGTCTAATTTCAAACAATGTAACACCCAGTAAAATTGAAAAAATGTTCTTTCGTTTGCGTACGAAGATGATGTTAGTATCGGACGCGATCCTCTAAGATCGTCCTATAAATTCCTCGATCGTTCCACAAGATCACACCACCTCTCATAAACTGCAACAGATTGCGCAAGAACACTTCGTTAAACCGTACCTCCACTAGAAGATAGCAAAAGCCTTGCACCTGTGATCCAAACGGATCAAGATAAAACGCATACCTCGTTACTCCACCCTCTCTACCAATTGCACAACGAAACCCAACCCTATCGATTAACGAGCAAGATGCAAAAAAAAAAGGCGTCGTCGGTCACGAGCACGAAGAAAAGAGATACACACTGTTACGCAAGCGACAAGCTTTTACGTTCGATTGGCTTATTTAGGAGATCGTCGCAAGCGGCTTTCTCCGGCACACGGAGAGCCTCGTTTAATTCGAGGCCGGACCTCTGCGAGAAGGCTGACCTAAAATAGAGGTACGATTTTAATTGGAATAAGTTCCGCGCGCTCGCAAAAAAACCGCACAGCGCGGCGTTCCTTCTGCCCGCTTCGGGCAGTGGTCGAGCAGAGCTCGGTCGGTCGCGCGAAAGAGAGCTCGATCCAGCGCGGACAAGCGGTCCGCGTCGGTTCTTGCACCGGCGATTAAAGCGAATCGCGGACTTGTCGCTCGCTAATTTATTAGGACGCGTTACCGACCGGAGAGAAACCACCACGGGAACGGGGTTGCCCGGGTGAATTAAATTCGTATTTCGCAGCGCGCAGGCAGCGGCGAAATTAGATTCGACGAAGATAAATCCCAACGAGGACCCACACGGAACAGAGAGAACGAGAAAGATAGAGAGAGAGAGAGACAGAGTTCTGGGTGCTCGCGCCGGCAACAGCCAGTCGAGTAAATTGAGACATTCGCAATGGCGGCGTCGAAAGAAGATCGTATCGATGATTAATGTCCGTCGCGGTACCAACGGTCCCGGTAAAAAGCGCGCAATTACACCGCATAACGCTTAATGACTCGATAAGTGGTACCGCGAAACGATACGTATTGTGACGCGGGATTATACATGCAGGCCCTCGATCCGGTCCCCGGCGTAATAACTGCAATTTCATCCGGTCTTAATCTTCGTTGCATCGTTTCCTAACAGTGAACGTGTACGAGATAAAAAAAGAGAGAGAGAGAGAGAGAGAGGTAGTACGAAAAATCTGTATGCTTCGTGTGTACACAGACTTCACTCGAGGCGTTAGTTCAACTTCTCTACAGAGACAAGTTGAAAAAGAACCAACTCTCGAAGACGGAGGGGATGAAAAGATCTCTCACGAACGAAGAAAAAAAGACTTTTCACCACCTTAGAGATTGGATAGAAGAGGGAAGAGAATGTTCGGATGGAAAAGAAGGGTGGGTGTAAGAGGGGAAGAAACGGTGATCGTTCTTCTCGAGCAGAGAGAGAGAGAGAGAGAGAGAGAGGCCGGACAATAGCAGCGCCGCGAAGTGTAGCGGACAAACAAATAGCCAATTAAAATTCCGGTTGCACGGCGAACATACTTGTATCAGCTGCAGTACTACCAAGCATTGTGCACCGGAGGCATGCGCGAGCCGGTGTCTGGATCGGTTGACTGGGCCCGGGTACCAGAAGATCGGTTGCTTACGACCAACCTTCAAGGACTATCTCCCCGGTTGGCGGAGGAGAAGAAGCAGAAGAGGAGGCTTTCAGACTCGTTTGCACCGTTCTCTCGCTGCCTGAAACTCGCAGTCCGAGCGCCTCACAGGAGACATCGTTATCGACCGATCGCCGCCTTTATCGTCCACGATTCCCAGCTCTCCCGCTGTCACGTTTCAGTGGCAGCGGTTAATTAAAAATGCGCCCGCTAGTCCCACGCCGATTAATCATAAACGCCCGTGGCGATTCTTGCTTATTGTTGTCCAACAGACTCTCTTTTCCCCTTTCTTTCTCGAGTTTCAAGGTTGTTTCAGCCGGCATTTCGACGTGGATTTCACAAGGTGGAAATTAGCCGGAGAGATCGTTCGGTCGTTTCGTTAATTGGTACAGATAGATTCTCGGTATTAAATCAACGGTTGGAAAGGAACGCGATAACCGATAAGGGGCTGGCATTTACGCGATCGTTATTGTTACTTGACCCAGCCCTGCTCGATAAAATCACGCGGATGATTAATTAAAGCGGGAAATTAATTATCTAGGAGCGGGGTCGTTCCGTTCCCACTTGCCGCGCTTAACTACAAACGTCGGACTTCAAATTACTTCCTCGCCTCGGCCGTTCCTTGCTACGCCGTTACTGACCGATCGTTTAATTGATAGATATCGATTTCAACTAGGGTTATGAATGATCCCCAGCGAATCGTTTCTACGGGGAAAAATTTCACCAAGACGTATTATCCTCTCGTGAAAATTCATCGACCGCGTACCTTCTTTTGAAAACTCGCGTTACTCATGAAGCGATAGCGTTTCGACGCTCGAGCGTACGTTGAAAAAAACAATTCCTACCAACTGATAATATTAATACGACGGATCGAACGACGGTGAGTTGTAAGAGCGAAGAACAACGGCGTTAGGATGATAATAAAACAAAGGAACAAGTGTTTACGCGACTGGGAGTGTTGGTGGGATATTGGGTGAGAATGAACGATTACTAAATTACAACGCGCCTTTAGATACCATCTCTGGCCCCATAATTGCAGGACTATTCATACATTATTGGCTCGTATATTATTTGACGCGATTCAATAACTCTGAACCGGGACGGCTGATGCTATCTCTCCGTCGTTAAGCCGCATTCGCAATATCGATCGCCGCTGATAAATGGCCGCATTTAAGCCCGTCATTTTTCCCGGTGATTATTAACGTTAAAATTGAATGTGTCCAAGGTAGTGTGGCCAGAACACTGGCGTGTCTCGCATTCCACCACCACGCGAGGAGGGATCACTGTACGAAAAAGAAGATCCTTTCTTTTTCTCTCTCTTCCTTTCCCCTCGTACGCCATCCAAAGGATCCATCTTCGAATGTGTGTTAAGGTCCCAGAGACGTTCCAACTACTGGGAACGCCTCGGCTGTCGCTGTTCCGAGCAAACAGGGGAGGGCGTAATTTATCGAAGGGGTCCAAGGTAAATGAGAAACTCTCGCGTCGGTGTCTCTCTTTGTTCACCGGTGAGTCGCGAGTTGTACGATTGTGTAAGCTGTACGCGGTTACGCGAGAACTGTCCGATGAACCTTCGGTTGCTTCTCTGTTCAAAGTGGATGGAAACGAAGGGTTCTGGACAATCTTTCGAAATTGCTACAGAGAATTACAATGGGTTTAATGCGGATCTGAAATCGGGTGAAACGTGATTGATCACTGCTTACTGAGACGTTCAAGTTTCGAACGAAACCAGTGACGATACCATTTCGTATGATTGATCTGTCGAGAATGATTTTTGTATTCGTGTTTGTTCACATTTTTTTGTTTCTTTCGATGACTGCTGCATGTTACTGAATATCCTGTACATCTCTATCTGTGAGATCGGTGAAATGATGTGATTGATTGTTACCTATCGAGAAATTTGAAATTCGTCTGAAATCGGTGGGGATACTTGGATTATCTGTACGATTGGATTTTTCGGATTTATCGCAAATAGACATGTTTGGTCGCGTCACAGCGTCGACGTTAGAATTTGCGACGATTTGATGACGCGGACTTCGAACTGTTAATTTTGCAATCTTCAGTGAAGTCTTTCGAAGGATGCGATGGAGACGTAGTGGACTGTATTGAATTTTGAGTAATCACACAATGTTGAACAACGATATACTTGTATTTAAAATAGTTAACCAGATAAGTAAGTAAGTGACTGTTGGTGCTTGTAATAATAATATCGAAGTGTCTGTGCGTGCTATTTTATCAACTTGCTGTGTGCTTCTATTCGCTGTTTAAATGTGTAGTGGAGGTGGTTGAAGAGTGTTGATTGGATTTTTGTGAGTATTCCGGGGGTGACTGTCGTGTCGAGAGGGTGGGGGTATTGTTGTTAAATATTTGTTGTATTGTAGGGTCGAGTCCTGGTTCATCTGGTCGGTCGGCAGGCTGCCGCTTCTGGTGGCCAGATGAGAGGGTTTCCTAAATAATTGTAAATTTGCGAGCCGTGTCGCCTAAACCTTCGCCTTGAACAGATTTAGGTTTTTACAACCGAACAAGACACTCGTGTGTAATTTACTTCAGCTACTACAATTATTGCTGTACCTAATGGAATTCAAATTTTTAGGTGACTATCATGGTCTCTAGAAATTCTAGAATAGAATCTATAGAAATGAAGAAACAAACCATCTGCATCTCGCGCAAACATTAAATGCTTCAAGCATTTAAAACTCTGTCCGATCGATAAACGTTTCAAGCATGCAAAACTCTGTCTAAATTCTCTATCTAAAATCGGCCTTCGAAGCAGAGCTCGAGCAGGCAGAAATTCCCTCGGCGAAAAGTCCTCCGCGTACAACTTTTACAGCCTGCCAATACACCGCGATGCTCAAACGTATCGTCGCGGGACGGCGGTAAATAAAGACGCGGGACACAGAGGTTGGTTCCGCAATCGACGCACGAAAATAATGTATTTTACACCGAGCAGGCGGCGGCGCGCGTGGGTACCAGCAGAAATATATGAACAATCCAACGCGATGTACCTGCGCTCCCGGGGCGACTACCTGCGGCTAATTTACAGCCAAGCGCGCGGATAACTTCCGTCGTGATTCTCCGCGCCGGAGTTTCCCGCGTGTCCTCTCTTCTTCTTCTTCTCGTAACTGGGAGGAGCACGATTAGCCCTGGAATACCTGAGAAAGATGGAGAGAGAGAGAGAGAGAGAG
>NW_017100272.1:104624-127390 GCF_001263275.1 Habropoda laboriosa | reverse complement strand
GCCACGAATACCGAAGAAACAGCGACCACCTCGACGCTTGGCCGAGTAACGATAACGTGGTCTAAGTAGCTGGCAGTGGAACGTCTCTACTTGCACCCAATTAACGAGTGAACCGGTAAGTGGAATGTTTAAATTTAATCGTCGAATTGGGAGAACGCAATTGGAGAACGATTGTTTGCAGCTTCTGGAAAATGGAGGACGCGGAGGCTATCGCGGTGAAGACTGAGGCTGAGTTGGAGAGGGAACTAGCCTGCGACGATGTATGATTTCTTCTTTTTTAATATGTTACAGTCTTCTCTTTTTGAAAAAAAAAAAAAATTTCGAACAGAAAAATTTAGCAATTTCTATCAGTCTCTGTTCTTAATTCTCAATTTTTGAGCAGAAAATATATATCGTGCTTAATTTCCTTCCGCGGGAATAATCAACAAGATTCGTTGGCGGGAATAAAATCAGCGTTTCACAGCTTCGAAACGTGTTACCCGACAAAGTGTCTGTTCGCAGGAGGAGGCGCCGTTCACAACCACGACGAAGAACGCGCTGATAACGACCCAGCTAAATCCATGCGACGTCTATCCGCATCGAGTGAAGGTGTCGATCGTCGGCGTAGGAAAGGTTGGGATCGCCTGCGCGATCGCGATCCTGATGAGAGTTAGTATTGGCGCGGAACCGAGACACGCGGATCGCAACGCTCGATCAACCGTTTGATTCCTCGTGATCTTTAGAGGATGGCTAGCGAGGTCTGCTTGATCGACCACGACGCGAACAAGGCTTCCGCCGAGGCCGAGGATATTCAACACGTCGGTGTCTTTTTAGGATGTCCTTTGGTAACTGGCACGTCAGGTACTTCGGAATAACTGTATACACCTTCGTCTGACCCATTTTTCCCGTCACTTTCACCGAAAGCATCGTCGGTTAAGCACAGTTCTTTCATATTTTTTAGAGTATTCTGCTGGATCTTTGTTTCACAGATGAAATTAGAATTAGATGAATACACACAGCTTTTCTACTCGGTTTCCTTGCACATTTTCATTAAAACGCTTCAACCACTCATTCGCATTTGTTAAAATCGAAGATAAAAGAAAGATGACGACTGAAGCTGTGATTATAGTGAACGAACTCGATATGAAGCCAAAAGTTTCATTCGTCAGAACGTCAATTCGTCCGAATGCGTCTTAATACATTGTTGACGGAGACTTTTGTTTCTCAACTGTTAGCGCCGGGAGACTCGAATTGTCATCGGTGGTTTTCATCTGCTGGTGACGAGATACCGGCAGCAATGTGTAAAGAGGAAACTGAACACGAGATGCTGTTTCCAAACGAACCGTATACTATACATATCTACCAATTTTCTACAGCTTCCACAGGAATCCAAACAGCTTACGAAAAGACTGAAACGGCTCACATATGACCATGAAAGGCTACAAAGTCGATCGTCATCTGCCTCCAACAATTCCTTCCGCCATCGAGAAAATCTCGGCCGCGAGACAGGTCGAATTCCAGAAATTTCCGATCGACGCGTCCGCAAGGATAGCAAGCTCGCATGAGCCGCGATCGTTCGGTCGGATCGAGGGTCCGCCGCTTTAAAAAGACAAGCCGTCGCGTCTGGTTGCTCGTCAGGGGACCTTCTGTCAACGTGCAACGGGTCAGAAAGAACGGTCACAGTGGCCGAGAGAAAGGGGGGAATGAGTTTTCGGGACGGGCAGAAGAGTTCCGAGATCCGGATCCTTCGCCTCTTCTACGGTCCTGTCCTTTAATCTTCGCTGTTCATCTACATCGCCGCGGTGCTTACACGCGGCTCTCGCTTCAGCGTTTCCCCGAGCTTTTCACCAGCCAGCTCGTAAATTTCGTGCCACTCTTATTTATCTCGGCCGTGATCGACTCCACGATACATTTTTTCCTTTTTTTCCCTATTCTCTTCTCTTCCACCGACCTTCCCTCTTTCTCTCTTTCGCTCGTTTTTCGCTGTCCTCCCCTGTCAGCCGTGCGCGCGGTAAACGTGCTCGCTTGTAAAAAATATACCACCTTGCTCGGGGAATTCGGGAACAAAAGATCGCTCTCGGTGAAAACGGTGTCTCTTTGTGGTAGCTGGCGAAATTCACCTGGCTACGACATTCTGACTTCGTGCAGCAGAACGAATATTAATTCGTTCGTTGGAAATTTCGAGAGAGAAACGGGGAGGAGTGAGCATACGATGGGCCAGATTGGGTTAAGTAAGGATTGTCGGGTGTTGCTGGATGTCAGGTAACAACAGGACACTTCTTCCATTTCATATATCCTCGTATGAACCTAAAACAACTAGATAACGAAATCCATCGAGATATCTATACATCCTACAATAATAACTATGCAATTCCAAAATGTGGAATACTTAGATTTCTTCCACGAAATTGTCTTCGATTTTATATTTCCCTGCGTTAAACTTTTCATTCTGAACCTAAACTACCTAAACAACGAAATCCATCCAAATCTCCGAAGCGATAAGTTCCACAGACAACCTTGGTCCGCAGTGATCAGCCGTAAATTTAAATGAAGTCCTTAAAATAATCTCGAACGCCAAAGCTCTCGCTTTCGCATGCACCCGTACACACACACACACACACGAGGCTCCCCTTTAATCTCGCGCACGTCCGAGGTAGCAATTACCGGAACAAGTAGAACAGACCCGACTTTTTACAGGGCTAATTTATCTCGCAGCATCATCTCGCAGCACGAGCGTATCTCGGTCGCGTTGCACACGCGGTCACACCGACCTCTATAAAGGTGTTACCCTAAAATTCGTTCCTTCTTACTTCCACCAGCCACGTTATACCCTGTACTTCTTCGCGCTCTTATCCCTCCATCTCTCTTTTTCTCCGAGGAATCCCTCCTTCGTTCGGCGAGACGCGTTCGACCGAACGTTTTGTATTCCAACAGCTTCCGATGGCTTTATTACCGAACGAGATGTTTCCAGAAAAGGGATGGATCTTCTAACGATCCTTTCTGGTTTACGTGTTTCACATGAGGAGAATCTCAATTTTACGTCCTTTCTTCCCGACGCAACGGTCGAATTCCGAAGGATTCACTCATTTCTTCTTTGGTGACTTTGATGTATTTCCGCTTCAGATTTTAGCATGCTGCAGGAGTCGGCAGTGGTGATCATCAGTACGTGTGAAACTGAGCCTGGAGAATCACCGAATCTCAAACATAATCTGAGAGTGTTCAGAAAGCTGATTCCTGTCGTGGCGAAATTCGCCTGCAAGTCTGTGCTGCTAATCGTCACTCAACCGACCGAAGTTATGTCGTACATCGCCTGGAAATTGTCCGGATTCCCTTCGAATCGTGTTCTCGGCGTCGGTACCTTGATCGACTGCGCTAGATTCCAGGATTTCGTGAGCAGAAGGCTGAATATGGCGCGTAGTTCTATTAGCTGCATGGTGGTTGGTGCTCAAGGAGACATGGCTGGTACTTTTCACACGATAATCGACTACTTTTATCGCGTGAGGCACTCAGAAGCTGAAATGATTAACTCCACCTTTTCATATTCTTTCAGAAGAGTTAAGCTCTTCGTAAACAAAGAAAAAATAAATTAGGAGTTAGCCACTTCTGAGTTACTTGTTTATTGAACGATGTGCTTTTCGTAGTTCCTATATGGTCCAGTATTCACGTGGGAGGCATGAAACTTCGGGAGATAAATCCTAGGATAGGGGAACAGGACGACCCTGAGAAGTGGTTCGAAATCGCGGAGAACGTGAAGAACATGTGAGTAATTGCAACGTGCGAGGTTGCGGGACGAGATCTCGCTGTTTTACGCTTATTTTGCGTATACACGTTCCAGTGGCAAGGAGCTGGAGCAGAAGAAGGGATCAAGTTGTTGGGGTGTAGCTGTCGCTACAGCTGAGATCGTCGATGCCATTGTTAGGAACACTAAAGTCGTGCTTCCTGCCTCGACACATATTCTAGTAAGATTATACTTGGAGCATCTCGTTGCTGGAATATCTGGGGTTCTTGTGAACGATTATTCCATCCTGCAAGTCGATGCGATATGCAGAGTGTCTCACTATCTCTCTAAATATTTCTTTTATTTCTGATATTTCCTATGCAACATTGATGGTATCGAAGGACCCATACGCCGCAGAGAATATTCTTGTTTCAAATTCATTTTTTCCACTTGAATATCTCTTTTATTTCTGATATTTCCTGTGCAATTTCGATGGTATCAAAGGACCTATACTGCAGAGAATTTTTTTTCTTCCAACAATTTTCGACAAATGCATATTTCTTCTCTTGCATATTGCAACTAACGTTAAAACGCATTTAAAAATGTATGACATATAACAAAGCCTTGAAGTGATCCTTGACTCTCAAAATAAAAATGAAAAATGTGAAAAGTGTCAACCTTGCAAAAATGAAATGCCCCTTTCCAATTCAATTTTCTAAAATTTCAAAATGCTCCTCTAATTTCCACAAAAAATACAAAATTCCATTCCGTGCAGAATATTCATTCGCCAACCAACGTGTCAATACGCATTCCTTTCCTTTCCCAAACGCCCAAAGTACTCCACATGCCCTTTCTAAAAGTGTCAACCTTGCAAAAATGAAATGCCCCTTTCCAATTCAATTTTCTAAAATTTCAAAATCCTCCTCTAATTTCCACAAAAAATACAAAATTCCATTCCGTGCAGAATATTCGTTCGCCAACCAACGTGTCAATACGCATTCCTTTCCTTTCCCAAACGCCCAAAGTACTCCACATGCCCTTTCTCCCCCCCCCAAAAAAAGACATATGCACCCTCATTTCACCAGTGACAAAACACATGTCCACCGACATACTACAAGCCACCAATTTACACGGTTCAAATGACGAAGAAAATTCGGTTCACAGAGCTGCGCCCACGGGACAGACAAGGACGTGTACATGTCTGTACCCTGCGTGCTTGGCCGTGAGGGTGTGTACTGCACCGTGCGACAGAAGCTGACCGAACAGGAGAAGACCGCCGTACAAGCGTGCGCCGACAACATTCGAAGCGTGCTCAGGGAGTGTGGCATCCTCTCGCAGGAGACGAACAACGATATCGAGCTCTGAGGAACCACGAAAAAGAAGAACAAGTAGAAGACGGTGGAGGAACGAAGGGCCACGCGCTACCGGAAATTGCAACGAGAGAGAGAGAGATCGAACCCGAAGGAAGCAACGTTTTAGAAGGCGTCTTCATCAATAACGAGCGAGCGCACCTGGCGACCGGTTCTCTCTACGTGTACTTGATCGGCGTAATAAATGACAGTACAGGAATCGACTTCCTAGAAAACTATCGGGTCCCTCGCGAACAACCAGTCCTGCTCGTGTACTTTGCGTCGTATTATGAGATGTTCGTGGCGTCTGTCGATGGATCATTCGCGAGTCGATTAAGCGGTGGGATGTGTACGAAGGAATCCTGATTTATCGTACAACTTGCATCATTGTTCCGCGCCACTTGCCGGGATATCAGAGAAGAGGTTTCGGTTTAAATGGATTTTGTAATTGTTAAATTTTTAGCGAGGAAGGAAGTATCTATGGCGAAGGTAAATTGGTAATTTCGTTGAAATGAGCGGAAATTGAAAGGTAATTGTGTACCCCACCTGCGTCGATTTAACAGCTGTCCGTCAATTTCGTCTGTTCACCTTTACCATGAAAAGTGAAAAGAATGATAAAGCTGTCGTTTCTTTCATACACCTTGAATATATTTCTATTCTATCGCGAATGAGTGTCTTTGTATACTGTTGCACAACTTCAAGCTTCACTGTCATTTTCGTTGCTCGATCTCACGAGGGCTAAATTTATAGAGTGTTAAAGAGATCTTCTAGGCTATTGATTTATCTTTCGGTCGTTAAAATCCTCGGGTTGCTGAGTCCTGAATATCAGGTTCATCGATGGCCGTGCCTAAAAAGAAGATACCCGATTCCGCCTGGAACACAGCCACGTTTTTGCTCACCAAGCAGCCGGAAGATTTCGCGGACGGTCATCGCGTTAAAATCGCGATCGTCGGCAGTGGTTACACAGGCGTGGCCGTTGGAATCGCGATTCTCTTCAAGGTTCGTCGAATCTTCCGCTATCTCACTTCTAACCTCTCTCTTTACTCTCATTTCCTCGATAAAAATCCTCAAAATCCGTGATCTCTACTAAAAAAAGAGCGAAAAATTTACAAACACGCACACTGGAGGCACGTGATTCGTATTTGTCCGGAGGAATGATCGTCGAGGTTACGCACAGCCCCCCGAGTATGCATTCTAGCATCGACAAAGGGTTCGGAGCCTGAGGAATGTTCCGGATACGCGTGTGCACCGCGTATACGTGCATTTATGCGAGGAACGAGAGGTCTGAATGTAGGCTCGTTAGTGTGCCAGGATGAAAAAGGGCTATTATGCAAATGATCGACGAAAGCGCAGAGAAGAGGGAATTCGGCGACGAGGCAAGTGAAGATCGGAACGTGAAAGCCAGGCGAAGAGCGAGTTGTGGAAGCTCGAAGGAGAGAAAGAAGCGGTGGGAAAGAGAGACGAAGTAGACGAGGAGGAACGTGCTGCTTCCTTTCGCTCGTTATCGGATCGTAACGCGAGCATTTACACGTCGGACGCCCCCGCAGGATCGCCGCGGAGCTGATTTACGTTAGTCACCAGAGGAGGAAAGCTGAAATCCATACCCGTCTACGAGGACACCCAACCCTTATCGCTCTCGCTCATCCAACAACCGTGGATTATTTTCTCGTGCGTGCATATAAGAGAAGAGTACCTAACCTCTCTCCCTTTCGCAATCTTACGGAAGCGACGATTTAAGCGAACCTTGTACATAAAGGTCTTCCCTTCCCTTTTGTCCATGCAAAATATGCATATAAGAGAAGAGTACCTAACCTCTCTCCCTTTCGCAATCTTACGGAAGCGACGATTTAAACGAACCTTGTACATAAAGGTCTTCCCTTCCCTTTTGTCCATGCAAAATACCCCCCCCCTCTCTCTTTATGAATGACTCTGACATTACGAATCGGTTCGGTGCACCTCGAGAGAGCGGAACCGCTTCGGTAGTTTCTCGTGCACACGCTTTTAACCAGGGTAAAGCACAGCTCGGTTAATCGAATGAGTCACCTAAATTAGAACAAACACCGTTGCATATAATCGTCACACAGATAGAGAGCTCGTGGGAGGAAGGTCGCGGTGGAACGGGGTGAAACCGTCGAAGGAGGTTGGTAATCGGTGTGTGCCAGCAACATTCCGGTAGGAGGTAATGAACGTGGGCGACTAATTCCAGGTTTCGGTTTCCGTGGATCGTTACGAGGGCAAACAATGAAGGCCGCGGATAGACGGACGTTGGAGGCGTATCTCTTTGCTGTCATTAGCCCTGTTTGGCAAAGCGACTCTCTCTCTCTCTCTCTCTCTCTCTACTATACACGTGTATATTGTCCCGTAATAATAACCGCGATATTTCTCTTTGCTACTATTTCACTCTGTCATCATGGTTCGTAATGATAGCTCCGGAGAAGGTTTATGTATACCCCCTTTGGTCCTTGTATAATGATTCTCGTGACGTGAATAAAATAAACATTAATGCGGGATAGTAGGAGTAGGTCGAAGTCGTTAATGTCACCGAAAATATTCCAAGATATACCTAGTGTCGCCTAAGCTACGACGAGATTGGGAGACGAATGTGTAACGGTGAAAAGTGGCAGGGAGGTGCAAAAGAATAACAAGAAGCAACAGGTTGAGGTACCTCGTGAAATTAATAAACGTTAACGTAGAATCGAAGATACAGCAAACTAAACACCGGCGAGACGAATGTGCAAGAGCGCAAAGAAAAAAGGAGGTGAGAAAGAATAAGAAGAAGCTGAGGTAGCGAACGGTGCGGTTGCACCGTTGGTCCCCAGCTTGGCAGATCGCATCAACGAGATGATCGCGAGGTACCAGCGTTCCAGTACCATCTCCGCTGTGTCCACCTTGCGAGCCTACTACGCCCAACCAGCTCGGTAGTACTTGCATAAGACGTTCGTCTTCTTCTTCTTGTTCTCGTCGCTGCTCGACCCGTTGTTACGTGTCATGTACGTCGGGCCGCATTAAATCGTACAAACCATCTCACGAGTCGGTGAGAGCTGACGGTGAAAACCCTTCGTCCTCCGTACTACCTCCTCCCACTTGTACAAACGAAAACGGCAATTTGAAGAAAAAGAGAAAAACGTTAGTCCAGCTCTGGTCTAAAGCCACTTTCTATCTATAGAAATTACAACGAAGACGATCCACCACCGGAAGCATAATAAAACGTGTGACGGATCGAGTGTCACACCTTCGGTGTCCTGTGATCAACCGAACGTCCCTCGAGCGAAATCGACGAGGCTAACCAAGGGTGAAACGCAGCTCGACTCTCTATAGTAGAGGTAACTAGAACCGCATGAGAGACTACGAGAGAAGTAGCAGAGCGATGCGCTCGATTTTGCTCCGATCGAAAATGCAAATTATATACCTGGCTGTCGTCGTTTACCTAACCGTCCGTGAATCGTTAATGCACCGCCAGATATTCCTCGTCTTTCTCACTCTGTCAACCACCATTTGCCCACCACCGCGGTCATGCGTCATTAAAAATCTCGTTAGAAAGTGCACACGGCGGAGAAGGGGAATTTTTTGTAAGTTAATTACCGGGCGATATCGTCGCGCGATACGTGTGGATATTACACGGCCGGATAAGAAGAGGGGAACGAACGAAAGTGCGAGAGGGGGAAGGTGGTGGGAAAAAAAGGAGGCAAAGAAGGAAGGAACAAGGGTGGAAGACAGCGATGGGCCAGCGAGGAAACTTCATCAGCTGCGATATTATGCATGCTGCGGAAGTCATGCTTGATGAAGTATGGTGATTAAGCGGTGTACAATAACAGATTGGAAGCACAAGGGCGTAACGTAATATATTAAGAAGCCCGTTCTCTGTTTGGTAGCCGCGCGGGTTTGCCTTTAACGTGTGAAAGCACCATCTGTCAGAGAAAAATGTGTCCATCTGCTAGCGCGGAAGCGAAAGTGAAGAAACAGAGAACGTTCTTACACGTGTCTCTGTATACGTTCTTTAGGCCTGTTCGCTACGAAAACGGCGCCTCGATACACCCTATTATTCAGCCGGTCGAATTAGACGGTGATTAAGAGAAATTACCGGGGTTGGAAAAAAAGCTGGGTGAACGCGATTGATGGGCGCGAGGGGTGTCGCTCGAGCAAGTTTCCACGCGAAATTATAGACGATACAGAAGTGGCGCATCAATTATAACCGAGGAGGAAACGAGATTTTGACAAATACGTAATCGCCCAGAGCAACGTTCACGATCTTCGATCAATTATACCTTCGCCTCTTCCTTCGAACACGTTCCAACCAACCTTCTAATACCTTCTCTATCTCTCCATCGACCTCGCACCGCGATAGAGAAATTACGCCAACGATAGAAAGTTCCGCCGATATAAACGATCGGTTAATACGAATTTTCTCTGTTACGTTTACACCTAGACTACGAACACTTGATTAAGGTATACATGCACGTATGTGCCAGCTAAAAATGATCTCGAGTAATCTAACAAACACCAGGATAATTACCGACAACGATGAAAAAATCCATAGTTCCATCAAATTCGTGTTACGTAAGGTATCAAAGGAGAGAAAGGAGGGGGGAGAGAGAGAATCGTGACGGAGAGCACCGCCGACAAAGTGGTTCCTCTGCATCAGAGGCGATCAGACCCCTAACGATCCTTCGCATTAAGGGATCGCTCGAATGGCGCGATCGATCGCGAGCTAGCGAGCGCCGGCGCGTACTCTCTTAATGCGATTCCCGGGGGTCTTGATTGCGTAACGATTCCGAGTGCGTAATAACTCTGGCCGTCAGCTAGTTCCCGTTAATTACTCTTTATAATCTTCTGTTTCTGTGCGATGCGGCGGCCTCCGTTGCGCAGCGTCTCGCCTCCGAGCTGGTGTTCATAGACATGAACGAGGAATTGGCGAAAGCCGAGGCGGAAGACATCAGCCACGCGGCGGCCTTCCTTGGAAATCCGAGGATCATCGGTACCAAAGGTGAAAACGAGCCTCACCTCGTCGCGAGGTGTTTCTTTCCTTTTTTTTTTCCTTTCCGTCTACAGATGAGGAAACGGGAGGATGGATTGTAGCCGGTAACTGTGGGATTTTCTCTTGTGCTTTTAGATTGTTCGTTGGCGAGGGACGCGACAGTATGCGTGATTACTGTGGGAGATAAGGCTACGAACGGACAGGATTCGAGCACCGTGCTGCAGAATAATTTGAATATATTCAGGGAAGTGATACCGAACGTGTGCAAGTACGCGCCGAATAGCGTGCTCTTGATTATTACCGCGCCAGGTATTTCTTAAGTGCTTGTTCAGTTTGTTGGCGAGGAGATTTAGTAGGTAAAGAGACGACTAATTGTTGGTTTAGTATGATTTATTCGAGGAATATCGTGTTTAGTTCTATTGAAAATTGGTTTCAATAGGTCAAGAGACGATTGATTGTTCATTCAGTATGATTTACTCATCGAATCTCACAATTTACCTGTTTACCTTTACTAGCCTTTTTACGCCAGCAGCGAAGAATACTTTGTCTTGTTTGAGTCAATTTTGCATATTAGTTTTTCCTTCATTAACGTGGAACTTAATCCCATGTAATGACTTATTGACGAGGCCAAACAAAAAGAAATTTCAAGTATAAGGCAGCCTAATTTTTTCGATTTTTCAATTCCTCAATTTTTTTTATACATATTTTAACTTTACTTCTTATTTAAATATTTCCTTCTCTCTTTACATAATCACCCTCGTGCATTCTATCACCGAGAATAAGGCAGATATGGCAGCCTAATTTTTCCTAATTTTTTAATTCCTCAATTTTTTTATATGTACATACCAAAATAATTGTCAAACAGCCCCGTACTTCTTACTTAAACATTTCCTCCTCTCTTTACATACCGAACGCCCCTCGTCACAGAGAATGCAACGTTTCGTAAGCACCGGCCAAATGTTCCTCGATATCGACGCGCCTCAAGTGGAATAACGATGTCGTATTACATTTCAGTGGACATATTATCGTACGCAGCGATGAAACTCTCAGGCTTCCCGCCACACCGAGTCGTTGGACTTGGCACGTTTTTGGACAGCTGTAGGTTTCAGTACTTCATCGCGCAGAAGCTCGGAATTTCGGCGAAAGCTGTACAAGCCAGTATAATTTGCGAGAACGGGCCTACGTCTGGTAATATTGTACAAAAGAATCACAATCTCCTACGATTATCGGTCTTATCGTTGAAACTGTACGTATCTTAACAAACGCTGTTTGAAACGTGGATGGAACAGTGCCTATATGGTCAGCTGTGACGGTAATGGGCATTAAACTGAAAGACATCAACAAAGACATAGGCACCAAGGCGGACCCGGAGTCCTGGGGCGAGCTGCACAACAAAGTAATCGATTGCGACAGCGATCTTATCTCGAGGAAGGGTTATCGCTGCTGGGGCACCGGTATTTGCGCCGCTGAGGTTGTGGACGCCATCGTGCGGAATACCTGCATTTGCATCACTCTATCCACGTATCTGAAAGTACCGTTTCGGACTAATTGAATTTACCTTCTATCAATTTGTACCGGGATATTAACTCTTTCGCGGCGGACGGTTCTGACGCGAGAGCCTTAAGCCGCGTATGTACCATATGTAATAGCAACGCGTTATACAGAAAAATTGTAGAATTTGTCTATACAAGATTATGTTAAGCAAGTTGTACGTCAGCCATCGAGAGTCGGTGGAGATCAAGGACAGTTACAAAATATAGAAGACTTTAATTCTTTTATTTTTTAATATATAGGACTTTAACCCTTTCATTTTTCTTTACCTTAACCCTTTGAATATTTGGGTGCTCTGTGACGTTAGAACCTTTGGTGCACTTCCACCTTAATCTAATCCTTAATTTCTCCATTTGTGCATCCTCGTTTAAAGTTAATGAAACAAATTTTGAAACGAGACGGGCAAAATAAAAAATTTTGCGACTGTGGTTGAATATCTTTCATCTACCGCGGCGAAAGGGTTAAAACGACGTAGAATTGCCTATAATTACGTCAACGACTGCCAAAATTCTGCTTATCGACTTCCAGGGTTGTCGTCACGGCCTAGAAAAAGACGTCTACATGTCTCTACCTTGCATAATCGGCAGAAACGGCATCCAAACTCTACTCCGTCATCCCTACACCCCCGAAGAACAGGAGCAAACAGAAGCGTCATGTCGAGCCATCTACGAGACCCAAAAATCCAATGTAAACGGTCTAGAATAAAATTCGTCCGCTGTATCACGCAGTCTCTTATCTATCCCGCAAATTTACACGCTCATTAACAGAACCAAGATTACAAACGCTTAAACCCAGAACAAGATACCGATTCATCTCGAGTAAACAAGCACCGAGAGTGAACTTCTCTCCGCGAAGCGTGGAATAAAAGCGCGACGAGGGCGATCTCGCGACTCTCTTTATTGCGCTCGCGCCTGGATCAGTTAAGAAGATTTCTGCGGAATGCAGAAGAGCCGCGCGTATAACGTTACCCCCCCGGTACGAATCTGGAGAACGATCGCAGGCAGCGTTTGTTTAATCGAATCCTCGTTTAGTTCGTTGCACACAGGCAAACCGTTGCACCCGGACGAATAGGGGAGGCGCTATAAATCGCGGGCGCACGCCACTCGCCACGATTTCGGCCAATTTGCCGAGATTAATGCGGACCGTCGGTAATTAATTGGCCGGCGTAGCCTCGCCGGTTAACAGTCCCGCCAACGGCGACCAGACATGATGAAACGATCGCTATTACAAACATAAAGCAACGCCAGTTTCGAGGCCGCGACGGTCAACGATACCCGGCAATCTGTTATAAAATTCGTTTCTCGCCGATACCGGCCCTTTTGTCTCTGTCAGCCGTGGCATTAGTCAACGTGTTCTCTCGCTTTCGACGCTACCGTCGAACGCTCGACATATTCGATAAAGTCGTTCTCTCCGAACGACAGAGATATACAGAAAACGAGAAGAAGAAGAGAGAGAGAGAGAGAAAGGGAGTGACGAAAAAATACATCGTGTTCAATAACGAATCCGACAGCGGTTCCTACTTAACCACAGCTCGTACAGGTGACCAGAAGAAGAAGAAATTTATTCATGGAATTCAGCGAGGCTTCGTTTGTCGCGGGTTAACGTATATATACATATATACGTAGTACGCGGTTCGAAATAATCGACGGTGATTCATTACCACAATTACACAGTCGAAATTTCATCGGTGCAAACGAGAGGCAAGTGGAAAAAGCGCGTGAAACAGAGACGCGACCGTGGTAACCGAAGCTATACCTGCTGCTTTTTAATGGCTCTCCCTCTCCCCCCTCCGAGCTTCGTTCCTCTTTCACGACTTTGTCATTCTCGAAACTTACGGTCCAGGACCGTAAAGCTGCGCGAAGGTAGCGGTGGCTGATAATATTAACCGGTGGGCTTCGTTGTCGTCGAGTCGCGCGGCTAACCACCTTCGTGGTACGCGACAGGAGCACGAGGACACGTCGGTGATTCATTATCCATGCTAACGAATGTGCGTTACGAGAAAGAGGGAGAGGAAAGAGACGAGAGAGAGACGAGAGGAGGTGTATATAGGAAAGGGTTTCCTGTGGCTGGAAGCCACACCAATAACGACGGGGAGCACGACAACGTCTTCATCTCCGACGAGGCACTCGGGCTTCTCTTCTCAGGCGAAGCCATTTTTCTGTATTATCTCGATGACGCGTCCCGGGTACATAATTTATACCGCGGCGCGCGATTATGGATCTAATGACGTAATTCCGTGCGTCGACGTTCAGAACTGACGACATTGTTCTACTTCGTTCCTGCGTTTCACTTTCGGAACGTGGAAATTAGAACGTCAGTCGAGGAGCCAATATGGAATACTCGGTTTTTCTGGAACGTGGTATCTTTGTGCGCATTGAAGATAAATTGAAAGAAGGCGAAGTAAGTTAAAAAGAAGTAAGGGTTTGAGAACAGGGCTGTGGAGAGTCAAATTATTCGAAAGATTCGGATGATTTCAAACATGACTTCTTTATTCGGATATCTGGAATATTAGAATCGAAGATTTAAGGCTTTCACGTCCCGGAGCACAATTATTATCGAGGCTTCAGTCCAAGTATTCCGATTTCAACTTCTCTTCATCAACCGAGTGACCTTGGGAAAAATCGAAGAATCGATCCAGCCTATAGCGCATATCCCCACCGCGAAACAGCGTTCGCCGAGTAATAATTTGACCACGACTAGCGCGAGGAAAATTCATATTCGACGAAGGGGGTGGGTGAGCGAAAAAGAGGGAGGATCCCGAGGACATCGTTCACCTGTGGAACACCGCGGTAGGTACTACTAATTACTGTACTTTTTATTTCGTCCCGACATAATGCCTGGCCGGTTCGGTCCACCGCGAGAGCCAAGAGAGAAAAAAAGAAGAACGTGTGTAGGAGTAAAAAGGGAGAGGGACCAGCCTCCTGTGGCTATGTGGCCCATGGAGAACAATTTCTCCCCTATCCTCCGGCCCCCCGCCAGTGCAATATCCGATGCGTTTGGATCATTTATGCGGCGACCACGACACCGATCCTAAAGCATTCGGACGGCGTCGTAAAATCGCTAGGAGAAGAGAGTGTGGGGAGGCAAGGTTGGTTCTTGATTGAGTTACGATTTAATTAGTCCGCGCGGCCAATCAGTAATTAAGATATCCGCTAATCAACCGACCCGACCCCCCTTCGATCTCTCTTCTCTCCACCCTATAGTGTGTGCATTAGCTCAGTGTGTTGCTGCTCCCCTTCCGAACATTCTCTACCTTTTCCTTCCTTCTTCTTCTCCCTTCCTTTCTTCCGCCCAGTTTCTCTACTACCTTATCCTTCCTGCTTCCCGGTTGCCCGTTCGGCCAGTGAATCAATCGACCGCGAGTGGTCCGTGGGTTCGGCAGCCCGGACGATTTTACGTCCGTGATTAATCCTCAAAAAGGAAGAGAACCGCCGGAGGGATGGCAAAAAGAAGATAGATAGGGGAAATGGTGGGAGGGATTTGGTCCTCGTTATGCAGACTAGTTCTATAATCCTTGACTCCGTTCAATGGTTCTTCTTCCAACGGTGTTCACGGGGTACAGTGGCGTTCAGAAGTATTGGGACACTCAGGAATGTTGTATGATTTGAATTACAGTTTTTTGGGTCTCGATAATTTTCCGATGATTGTTTAAGTTTCAATTCAGATATCTCGTAGATTTTTTTCGCAACGTTTAGTACCACGTATCTGCAAAAATTGATGCGCTCCTTATATTACGAGATTCTAGGGCTGAATAATTTTCTTTTACGATCTCAAGAATTTTGTGACGACTGTCTACGCTTGAATTCAGAAATCTCTTAACTCTCTTCGCCAAATTTAGTATAGGTACGTTTGTTGTATTAAAGATTCTAAGCTAATTTCTTTGGATCCTCTGATCTCGATAATTTTGCGGCGACTGTCTACGCTTGAATTCAGAAATCTCTTAAATTCTTTCGCCAAAATTAGTATACGCTTGTTACATTGCAAGATTCTAGGCTGATTCCTTGGATCCTTTGATTTCGATAATTTTACCAGTGCTCGCTTCAGATTAATTTTGAAAGGGAGTGTACGAGGCTCCTTTTTCTTCGATTTCGTAGAAGGTGGATAATCATTGCTACCAGGGTGTAGTGGATTCGTTGATGATGTATGAAATTGCAGTGATTTTAATGGAAAATTAATATCCTGTCAATGGGAAACAGCGTAAGATAGTTGGAACTTTGGTATTCAGATTTAACGATCGAGGGTACCCCTGTGTTGCTCTAAAATAGATGTCACTTTAAGCGGAGTAGGACGTGTCCAGGCGAACCTCAGGTAGAAATCAGGGTGAGATTAATCACCTGTTCGGGTTCTTGCTATAGCTCTGGCTGCACTTGTTACCTCATTAAATCAAATATATGGTACCAGGTCGTACGGAAAACGAGCCGTAATTCATAATAACTGCGACAGTTATGCACCGTGTGCACGCCCTGTGTGACAAATATTCTAAGTAAGCGTTTAACGTCGCAGCCTTGCTTCGAGAAAGGGCTACTTGATAGCGAGTACATACATAACGAGAGTCTATAATTCTTACTTTCGTTACCAACGCATCAAACTAACATTCAAGTCTTTTCCACGTTAACAATAATTTTCCTTCTTTCACAAGCTTTCTATGGAATTTTATAATTAACATTTGAGTGTTCTCTGAATTTTAAAACACAAATTTGTGCCTTTCACAAATTTCATTTTGCTTCCTGACCAACTCGGCGATCCAAGAGCAACGTCAATACCCGCACAAAAATAATTTCCAAATGCAAAAATACTAAAAATTGATAAAAAAGAAAAAATCGTCAGAGGAGAATCTTCATAACCGCGTCATCTATCGGACCCACGAAGAACCCGAACTCTGACATAGGTAACCCACAGAAACCTTCGCTCGATTCCACAGTACTACTTGGTTCCCTTTTTTCAACGCCGTCGGGCACGACATTGCCGAAGGAAGTTGATCACCGTGCAGCCAATGACCGTCCACCAATAATCTCTCTCTTGGAAGGTTTTTCTCAATTTTTAAACGTCGATCCCGTTTCCACACGCGCGCCACCGTTCGAACGAGCGAAAGCTCGATACGAATTCGGGCAACGAGAAGGGGTTTTTTCTTCGGAGAGCGAGATTAAACGTGGTATCTGTACGCGGTGTGCGTGAGATAGCGTTGATTGTAATTAATAGCCGAGCATTGCGTTAGCCCTGCAGCCGGTTAATTGTCGAGGGGAAGATTAATGGCGCGAAATCACGCCAATACCGGCCGATTGTCCGAAACCGATCACCCTGTCCCGATTCGTGCTTTCGTGTTTCGAACGTGGCGAAACTCGTTTCTCGTTACACTTGTTCCCAACGATAAAACGAACGCTGCGCGGAAAATTATTCGCGACCGGTTAGATACACCCCGCGATATTTTTATCTCAAACTCTCCAAACTGTCTCTCTCTCTCTCGCTATCTTTCTCTATCGTGAAATTAATTAAGATTTATTAGACGATGTCTGGGTATCGTATCGAAGCGTTAAATACTTCGCACCTGTCGTTTCTAACGTGTCCACTCACCAACCGAGAATTATGACGTCGCGGGATAGGAAAAAACCGGTTGCTTTCCGCGAGATCGTAAGAATGTGAATAGGTAGGTAGGCGAACTACGGTTGAATATGCAATTCGTAGATATTTCATGGATTACCGAGGTAGCAACAGGTGAGGTTGATCAACGTGAATTTCTACGATTGCATTATTCCCTCATGGGAAGCGTTCGGGAAAAGAATCGCCGGCTAATCGAATCCCCTATAGATACACGTCCGGCAAGGTAATTACCTCGACGCAGTAATGCATCGTATAGGTGGAAGATGAACGCGGTTACATCCCTTAATACGATACGTGACTGTCTTCGAACGAGGATTCTGGATCTCTCGAAATCGCGGGAGAGAAAAAGAGACGAAAATTCCACGGAGATAAGGTGATTAATCCGTTCGATGTAACCAACGATCGCTGTATACCTTAACCTTTAACCGATGGAGAAACTCCGTAGTGATTCACCGAATTGTAGTTACTTTATCTTCAGTCTTGAACTTTACGCGACGATACGAAAACCTCTATTGCCAAAGTGGCGGTGTCACGTTTCTCTTAGGTGATAACGTTCGGAAGATAATCCCGTACTTGAGACCTTCTGTACCAATCGATCGAACCTCGATGCTAATAACAACTTTTTACGATGTATACATTGCCGAAAATATTCCTCTACTTATCCCACCGTTTCGATTTATCGGGAGTGTTCTACGTAAACAACAACACACGCCTCGTGTTTTCGCTATTTCCTAATTCGTGTCGAATCGTATCAAGCCTATCGTTCACACGACCATCACGTTCCAGTAGTTGATTTATTTGGAGACGGCGACGCAGCGTGTGCGTCCAGTGCTACCTTCGATATTCAGTACAGTAAACGATGTAGCATTTTTTTTGTAGGATATTGTAAAGTAACGGGAATTCACCGGTGGGTCATGCCGTTTATCTAATTATTTTTGTCATTTGGTGGCCATCGGTGGGTCACGTCGGTAAATAAGTGCATCACTCGATGACCCATAGGTTAAGTTGGAGAATAGGATCGTTCGATGATCCACGCATGGGTCACTTTGGAAAAAGTCACTCGATGACCCACCATGGGTCACGTTTGAAAATAAGTATTTCACTCGATGACCCATGCATGGGCCACGTTGACAAACAGAATCATCCAATAATCCACGCGTGGGTCACTTCGGAAAAAAGTGCTACACTCGGTGACCCACCATGGGTCACGTCGGCAAATAAGTATTTCACTCAATTACCCACGCGTGGGTCACTTTAGAAAAAGACTATTTCACTCGATGACACACAATGGGTCACGTTGGCAAACATGCGTTCAATACCCGACGCGTGGGTCACGTCGGTAAAGTGCATCACGCCGACAAAGAAGATTATCGCTCGATGACCCACCGATGTGACCCACCATCCTCAACGCGTCAAACACTGATAACGTCCAACATCTCTTCCCACGTCGATTATCAAGTAACCGAGTTTTCACTAACTCGGCACAGCCAGAACAATGCTTCGTAATCGTCGTAGATCAGGAAAATTGGCAGGTGCAAGGTGAAACGCGGCTAAATTCATAAGGGCTGTAATTCCAGAGAAATAATTTCCCCGATGCTAGACCGGTACATACGCGATCGTCGGCTACGCGGCTGATTTACAGCAGGATCCTGAATTACCGATCGCGAACGCTTAGATCCCGCCTTACCGTCAACAGTAAGCGGCCGAGGGTAGAGCATGATCGAGGGATGGACGCGCGTACACACGGTGGATCGCGGCAGATTCCAGATTGCACGTCGATTATGCCCCGATTTCAGATTTACGACCCACCGAAACCTGTCCATGCGGCACTTATTTATAGTTACAGGGAATCACTTGTTGCCAACCTTCTCTCTACACCCTCCTCTTTCTCCTTTCTCCCTTTGCTTCTCTCTATTTCTCTGCACGCGTGAACGCGCCTTTTAACGCTCGCCTTCTCTTTCCCCGCGGTGGACGACGACCACCCGTGTGTACGTGGCGAACGAACCCAAGAACAATTTTAACAACATTCCGCATGAATCACAACGGAATCTTAATTGAACAATGATTTATGTGTTTGATTGGACTTCAGATTTCCTTCGAATATTTTATTCCGCTGAATGATGTATATGGAATTATTAAACCACCCGCTATTATATCATCTCGTTCTCCACCTTGCTGGTTCCGAGGTGAACGGGTTTCACTCAACTGGCTATCGAGAGAGAGAGAGAGATGCTTTACTAAAATTAATCGTTTCAAAAGCGAACCGGTAATAAGAGCAAAACTCGAGAAGCGACTGTCTTTCGCAATTTTACTCGAACGTCCGACAGGAATCGCGAGTAAAATCGAGATAAAAATCTCATCCCAAATGGTAGTAACATCTTCAATATCAGAGACACGAGTGAGCGCGAGCATGCACGGAAGCAGTTCCGTGCTGCGGTAGAGATACAACATTGTACGATCTCCGCCCAGGTAATTCGACGAAATTGTACCTACATGATCGAATCATATTTGCCCCGTGTAAAGTCGAAATATAGTTGCTCGTTTTTTTCACCTCCTTTTCGTTGCTCGTGAAATGAACGGTTGCGAGGTGTATCAGATGTGTGAGTGGCGATCGTTCATAGGTACACTTATCCGGAGAGAGGAAAGAAAAGGAAAAAAAGAAAGAAACGGCACGAAAGAACAAGCGTTTTTACAAATTGTTCAGCGGCGGCAGGAAAGATACGCAATTAGTCGGGGCACAGTGGTCCCAGTCGAATCGATACCAAACGTGGTGCAATTAGCAACTTTGGATCGATTCGAGATTTACAAAGTCCGGTTTCGCCGGCGGTCGTCGCTGTTTAACCGTTTCAAAAATGCCGCGGCTAAGAACCGGGGCTAATTGGACGATCGGTTTGCGCTTTATGCGATCGATTAATTTATCGCGTTGCGCGATTTAACGAAAGAAGACGCGACCCGATCGAACCCTTTACAGACGCTACTAATTGGCAGTAAAGTCGTCCCGCGTAATTATCGCGGTGTCACGTCGTTAAACGGCGCAGTAAACCGTAACGTGTTATAATTAATCGCGATGTAAATTCAATTGGTTCGAACACGTTTCTTTTTCAACGTTTGCGCACAATTTTTGTACGAAACTCGTCTTAGAGGTGTTCGTTTTACGTTGATCGACTACGACTTGATTTGGACGCCTTGGAGACGTATGTATGTAGGAACCGATACGTTTTAACGATGTACGAAAATTACTTAATTGGTAAGTAAGGAAATCACGAATTACCGATGAATAAAGTTGGCAAATTGCACAAATCGATTAACTCCATAAAATGAGAAGTCGAGAAATTATTATAAATATAAAATGTTATGACTATACCAAGTGCTTTGACACTTAAATTTAAGATTTTTCAAAAAGTGGAGTTAATCGATTTGTGCACTGAACGGCTCAATTAAGAAACAGAAGGTAGTCTTTATAAATTTGGCACATGAATGCGATTACGAGTTCCATTTAGCGTTTCAGGCGTAGAATTTTGGGAACACATTTTCGAAATATTATACTTTGAGAAAATGAAATTAAGAAAAATTCATTTCTTCATCCCTCTAAATGGAAATACCCTTTTATCAGAGCATATAGCCTAGAATATGAGATTCTGAAAAGTGTCTCTCCCAAGTTTCAAGTTGATTAGACGAAAATTGAAGGTGATAAGAGACCTTAATTTTTAACATTGGACGTCTTTTGGACGTCTTTATTATAAATAACACCAGAATTTTTGTAATACGAACCTCACGAATCGTAATACTCGAAGACGTTTCAATGCCTCAATCCAACATTGTTGCAGCAGCCTCGTACTCCGAGACTACGTTTCACCCGAAGAGGGCAAGAAAATCGCTCGCAGCAAATGTTTCTGCTGTGTCCTTCTTACAGAGCAACCTTCTTATTACGGATTAACGTTATGCTTGGAAATGGCGGTTGCAGGAAGAAAAACAATAAAGCGAAGGTATATTACAGGATTACGCGTTCACATAAATGGTCTACACGACCGTTTTTCAGTAGTCTCGCTTTTTGCGATGCAAACCGACCACGAATTATATATTTCTACCTGCACTCATCAAGAAAACGTCCTCGAGTTTTCATGGTTCTCTCTGTACGCCACCTGTACGCTTCTTCATACGACTCAGCTTCTTTGGAAACGTTTAAGACGTCGGTGGTCCTGCATTGTCCGTAACGCAACTGATGCAAGCCTGTTGCAATTTCGCGGCGTTTCCGCGAACTTAACGCATCGCGATGAGGCAATCGTACGATAATAACGGTGCAATTTATCCTCCTCCAAATAGCCAACACTTACGATCCCCGAAACAACGAAGGGTCCCGTCAAAATCACCAATCTACTTCCTGTCTTCCCCAAAAACTCCCAAGAATTCAACACATATAGACAGACTACGTGTGAAACTTAGCCGAGTGTGAAAATCGTACAGAAAGAATTAGACACATTTTTACAATAACACGCAACATAAATAACTTATGTTAGTATTTCGTAGGGTAACCAAATGCATTTTCGACACATAGTCGTCGAGGAACTGATTTTACCAAATTTTCACAAAATTCAGGCGCTATATTTGACCATTCCGCTTGCAACGCTTTTCTAAGACTTCCCTTATTTGTAATTATTGGATTATGGGAGTTACTGGGTGTTAAATAATTAATAATCCTTAATTTAAACTATAAACTTTTATTAGACACAAGGAAAGTTCGCTTTTCTACTTGATAGTAAGAGCACTGTGTAGCGTCCCAAAACGCCGTAGCTCTTCGATACTTGGAAACGCTGACTCGCGACAGGGCGAGTCTTATTTATAGGAAAGAAATCAACACGTTTTCGAACTAAAACAATTATTGCATTTCTTAGAGGTGTATTCAATATACATTATATTCTCCACAAGTGTCAGACCGCAAGGAAGCTAAACCTGACACTCGTAGAGTCAGGGACTACGTTTTCGAGACTCGCGCCAGCCTTTGTAGTTTGCCGAACGTGGACAAGGACAGCGAATAAAAGATAAGCATGAAACGTCATTAGAGGCAACCAAGCGATTTAAATATCAACGTTTTTTTATCCTGAAATTTTTCTCAACATATTGATGAGATTTCTCTGATGAAAATGACATCAAACACGACATAATTTGAACAACATTTACTTATTAACACGTTCACTGTCACGCCAGATTTACAGGTTGCTGTCAGGCGGCCACAAGAAAATACATTTTAAGCATAGAATTATAGTATTATGCTTTATAATTTTTTTTTCAATTGAAAACAAGGTCTAGCTAGCTATGACGTTCAAAATTTTTAGTTGACATTTATTTTATTTTAATTATTCTAAACATTTCAGGCACTCCAGTCACTGATGACCACCATGGCCATATCGAGGAAACAATCTAACGTTAAAACTTATTGAGTGATTAATTTAATTTCATAATATATCGCTTTGGATGAACTACAAAAACAAATTGCTAAGAAATTACATTAAATACCAGTACACATTATCCGTCGAATGTAGAGGGAGAGCCACCGTTTGGTTGCCAATTGTTTATCACATAGAGTCAGCCTACCTCC
>NW_017100272.1:97739-98036 GCF_001263275.1 Habropoda laboriosa | reverse complement strand
GTTTAACTTATGCTTCTCCCCAATTCTCGTCGCGTATTTTATTCAAATTTTCTTATATTCTAGAATCGAGAAAGATATGAATTCGCGTTTTTTCTTTTGAATCTTTCAATGTGTCAATTGCATTATGCATATTGCAATAATTTCTATCGTTACATTTAATTCTAATTGTTTAGCAGCTTTTCTGCTGCTATGTACCCTACACTTTACTGACACTTGTGGAATCGACCCTACATTTTTTTTTTTTTTTTACGTGGAGGTAGGCCGACTCTATGTGATAAACAATTAGCAACCAAGCTC
>NW_017100272.1:69957-97472 GCF_001263275.1 Habropoda laboriosa | reverse complement strand
TCATTTTCATCAGAAAAATCTCACCAACATGTTAAAAAAAATTCCAGATGGAAAAAAGTAAAATTAAAGAAATTATATTTTCCTATTATGATTTGTCGAGCCGTGTAAACTCGTAAAGGAAACCGACTGGTGTAGCGTTACACGCTTGACTGACATGGGCGCAGCAATGACGCAGACCTAGACATAGGACCACCTATACTGTCATTTGTAGAATCCAAACTTACTGACTCTTGTAGAGAATTTACTGTAATGTGTTTCTAGGCGTGTTCTCGGTAGAAATGCGCTTCGAGCGTGAAAACCTCCGTGCTTTATAGCACAGAGCTGTCCACGTGCGTCGCGGTACGGAAGACATCGAGCGATCATCGCTTTTGGCGGCCCATGCGACACAGGACCCAACGCGCGTCCCCTCAAGCGAAGAAACACTCGAGCCCTCTCGCCTCGGCAACCACGATCCCGCTTCGTTATAGCACAGAGCTGTCCACGTGCGTCGCGGTACGGAAGACATCGAGCGATCATCGCTTTTGGTGGCCCATGCGACACAGGACCCAACGCGCGTCCCCTTAAGCGAAGAAACACTCGAGCCCTCTCGCCTCGGCAACCACGATCTCGCTTCAGTTCCTCGCGGGATCCCTTTGTCTAAGGCCTTATCGCGACATTGTAACACGGTTCCGCTGATGCCGGTCCTGCGTCGCGGTGCTCGGGACCGAACACACTGTATACAGACTAAAATGCTCCTACGCAACGCCCTAATATTGCCTACAACCCCGCTTGGGACCGAAGGGCCTTTTGTCACGTATCATAAACATTTAGATCTTTACTAAACAGAGGTGGTAAAGCTAAACGGATTTCTCCGAACGTATACACAAGAAATATTTACTTCCTAGTAAGGCTTTAGATTAATTTTTGTTATATCTAACTGATTGATAAATCTAACAGTAATATCGTGTAATCGTATTTTCCTGCCTAATTCGTTCCGCACATGTTCAATCACATTCGTATCAGGAGATTGGAGAGGTGTTTGCAAAAAATCTGTCGAACTGTTAGGTGTACAATTTTAAGTGACAGTCACTGTGCACTGCGGTGCGTAACTGTAGCACCGCCTAAATTTTTAGTTGTTTCGGACTTTAGATTAAAAAAAAAAATCACACTTTCGATTATGTCGTTTTGTATAAGAGGGTAATTTAAACGAGATTTAGTCTAAGGTTCGTTGTTTCTCATACTCTTTCAATTCCTACAATTAATTTTTTTGCATTTTTAACACGTTCCATGCCGCGTGAGTCGCATACGCCCCACTCTGGACTTTCCGTTCAGGCCATTCGATACTCCGGCCTTTTCCTTCCGCTTACTTAAACTATGCAACTACGGCGATAATTTGTTAAAAGAAAAACTTTTCCTTTGCTCTATCGCGTATCTTAAACGTTACCTTTTCCTCGATAACACTGAATATTGGAAGACATATAGGATGAAAAGCAAAACTGTCGGCCACGCGGCGTGAACGGAAAGTCACCGAAAATCGGTCCGGCACGGGACGTGTTAATCTAAAGTTCGAAACAACAAAAAATTTAGGCGGTGCTACAGTTATGCACCTTAGCGTAGATCGGCGACAGCTGTAGGAATAGCCCAAGAGATTAGAAATTATCGTCGGTTATTAATAAACGAGATAAGTGTAACAATACTCGTCGAATATCTTCGGACGATCGATAAAATCTCGCAAACGCGTTTCGTGGATTCAACGAACGTGACGAATCACAGATCGTAGATCGTCTTCGAGGAAATCACGCGGCTGGTTAAACAACCGCCAGTCATGCTCGCCGATTCTCTACACCGTTTCTACGGTTATGCTAATTCGAGACGTGGACTGGCGGCCTATCGGCTCGGTAATTATACGCGCCATCTCGTTTTACGCGGACGTTGCAGCCGCGTGAACGGTTCGATGACACGGCAGGCTAAACGCGTTGTCGATCAATTTAACTTTCAAACTGTAAATAAAAGCAAAAAGGAGAGAACGTGAGCGAAGATTCTCTCTATTAACGTCTCTCTTGAATTTTCTCGCCAATTTCAGAGGAAGGAAACCCGCGAGCGAAGGAGACGCAAATGATTGCAATTACGGGACGGAGGAAGGCTCGCGAGCTCCGTTACACCGAGAACGTCAATTTTTATTTTTCGTTAAAACGAAGGTTAGCGTCGAGGGTGTAAAGGGCAATTGCAAAAACCTAATATCTTTTTTGAAACGTGGTAACCTTTCAACTCGTCTGCTTCTGATTAGATTATGTGCAAAATATTTAGAGGAATTAAAGGCCTCGGATGGAAACTTTAAGTGAACTGTAAACAACGTGTCGTACGTGGAAGAACACTTTTTATCGTTGTATTATATGGTTGTATTATACACAGAGGGCGTGTATCGTGATAAGGATAATTGCAACTTGAGGTTCCGTTAAGTTCGGAACGGTAACGTAGCGAAGTACAGTGCACAGTGGGATTCTTTTTTCAAATTTTCACTTTGGAAATAGTCAATTTAATAAGTGAAATAGCAATTTTTTTCATATTAATATGAACAGAGTTAGTGGAAAGAATAATAATATTAATTTGATTTGGCATTTTCTTTCATACTTCAGAAATATTAAATTTAATAATGTTAGAAAAGTCCAAAAAGCGAAGGCTTGAGTGGGCCATGTGCAGTCTTCTGCTGCGTTTCCCCCTCCTAGGGATAGTTCTGCCTCAAGGCTAAGAAAGGCCATATTGTCAAGGGGGTCCTCTTGACTAGGTTTTTCAGAAAAGATAGAATTGTATCAGCACTCGTACAGTATAGTTCGAAATACAACCATTCACTCTGTTTAACCGCCCACGTTTATATCTTATTCCACCGCTCACCACCGTTATCCTGACTGATTTTCTCTTACAATAATTACAGTAACAATTTTTGTAACTTTAGAATATGCATGAAATTAGCAAAAAAGTCATATTTTCATATGGGATTTCTTTCACATTTTCTAATAATTAAAATAAACAATTTCTGTAATTTTAGAATACGAATAAAATTAGTAAAAAGAATAACGATATTACTTTTATTTCGGATTTTTGTTCATATTTTCACTTCGAAAATATCAAATTTAATAATGTTAATATGAATAAAACGACTAAATAAAAGAAAATTATTTCTATTGCATTAAGTATGCACCGCTGTCAAAAAATGAACGTTAAGTATACCGAAATTAAGGTCGAGGATCTGACAGACGTGTCTCCTCTCACGTCGACCCGTTCTAGCCTTGAAAACTATTATATTTGTCTAGGCGTTATAGCCGCGAGAAATAGATAGGCGCGCAGGAGCAAAAAAGAGGTATATACGTATATTCCGGGTAGAAGCGTAGAGGTGTCGATGATCACGTAGATCGTGAAGTTACGGTCATGTGAAGATCCGTTGCGTCAGTCTCGATCCAATACCGAGGCAGCGGTAGATATTCCTGAAAATGATTCAACACCGAGGAATACCGCGGCAACGTATTCTACCAGGAAGCGTGCACTTATGTCTCGTGAAATGCACACGCTGATAATGTATCTGCGATACACACTATCGCGATGCGAAGTTACCAGATAAAAGGAAAACGACGACAAATTCCAATTCGCGATAAAAGGTTAAGCAAAATTTGGTTAACAGTTTTCTTCTTTTACAATTCACAATGTTTTCTCAAAAAAAAAAAAAGGTTATATCACGTGATTTAGGTAAATTCGAGCAACACATAAATTCCATTTGATTAAGTGTAAACCACGCTCCCTACGAGTGACATCACTCGTTGCACCATCTGTTATTTTCGATCGACGATAATCAGAGTTAATGATAGAATTCAGTTGGACCTCGGTCGTTCGAGTCGTGATACTAAACTGATCCGACGAAAATTACCGAGCAAAGATTTCCCTCGAAATACCATTTAACAACGAAGCGAGAAGAATCTTTAGAAAGACACAGGTGAAACTTCTGTTCGAAAAAGAAATATATAACGTTCGAACGAGAGTGTCGAAAGAAGATAGAAGATGCTGTCTAACGGTAGAAGAAATCCCAGAGTTCTCTGACTGTGATATTTTTAGTTCCCCTTCGAATGAAACATCTTCCAGCCTGATTTTTATTATCCACCCTGTGCTATTTAGTGAGGATTGAAAAGAAAGCGAGGCTCGGGTCGATGAACACACGCACGACGCTTCTCTCAGAAGGGAACTCGTGGTTGCGTCATACCGCGCATGCGCAGCCGTTACTTTCGTTTCGTGAAAATCGCCTAGGTACGCAATAATACGTGCCCGTGGCGTGGCCTCGTCCGCCAACGTTACCCGGTCGATTTGAAGTAACGTTTTTCACCGCTATGTATTTCACGTGGAATACGTGACCGGGGAGTTATCCGAGTGAAGATACGATTGGAAAATTCGGCGCAAATTTATCGTTACCGAGAGATACCCCGGCGAGCTGCGTCCATGGTTTCGTCAGCCCGAACACGCCGAGCTCGCTGCAGCCTATGGGAGGTATAAAAAGCGGGGACAAGGTCACTTTAGCAAACAGAAGTCTCTGAGCTGTCAGACGAGTTGGACGAACGGACGACCGTTGGTAAACCGCCCAAATACAATTGTGTGGTCTCTTGGTGCTTGCTTCACTCCTCTCACTCTTTCTCTTCTTTTTGTTAAATTTTTTCCCCTCCTTTTCTTCAAAATGAGGTTAGTGTAACGTTTATTTTATTCGTCGCGAATTCGACCGCCGAGACCGAATTTAACGCGACGTTTATTATTGACTCTGTGACCAATAATGGACAGTTATAGTGCGACCATTCCATAAAAGAAAGGAGGTCAAAACGGAATAGCATTGAGGCACATCACGTTTAATTGGTGTTACTTAGTCGATCTTGTTGCCTCGTGCTGTCAGT
Source organism: Habropoda laboriosa (assembly GCF_001263275.1). Taxonomy (NCBI): domain Eukaryota; kingdom Metazoa; phylum Arthropoda; class Insecta; order Hymenoptera; family Apidae; genus Habropoda; species Habropoda laboriosa. The sequence continues at coordinate 92,568 of NW_017100272.1, read as the reverse complement.
GTGTACTATATCAGTGGTGGTTTGTTAAGTTTCGTTTTTGCTGTTTTTTTCTAGTTTCCTTTGTTTTTTTTTCTTTGTTTGACTTCTGTAGTTTTATTTTAAATACGCTTGCCGTTCGCACGTGTAACCTGTGTTCTCTTATAGCGTACAGCCGAGTTAACCGGTGCACATGCTTCACATACCGCTAGTGGCATCTCGCGAGCTTGCGTATTACTCACGTTACGTGCTCTATCTGCATTTCATTCATGCATATACATACGATTATGAGCATATAGTAAACATATTGATAACTTTCTGAACCAGGAAGGTTTCTGCTTCCGATCTTTCCGTTAAGAAAGGAAAAAAAAAAGAACATCGCAATAAAGAACGTTCGTATGTACATAATTTACTAACCGCGATTTCTTTTGTTTCTCTTTTTTTTTTTCTGAATAACTTTCAATTCTTGTTCTTCCGCCGAGTAACATGATTCACGTTGATTGTAAGGAAAAAAGGTTCGCGGAAATTTTGGAATACGGCGAGACCTCTGCGTGACCTCTTTGACCGTGAAAGACTCTGAAGCAAGGCAAGAAAAAGCAACTTTTAAAAATATTGGAGAAATTGTTAAACAATATTAATCTACACTGAAAAATCTGAAAAAAAAACGAATATCACGCTTATTCTTGTGACACGGAGCTCCGACCTTCGTGACCTTTTTGACCTTGCTCGACTTATTAACGCACAGAACGAAAAACTGGATGAGAATCCATAAAATTTTTTCGAGACTAAACGAAATTATTGATTCGACAGGAAAATGGCATCGTTGAAAAGCAAATTGTTGAACACGGTGATAGAACCGATCACCAATGATCATAACAAAGTCACCGTGGTCGGTGTTGGACAGGTTGGAATGGCCTGTGCGTTCAGCATCCTAACAAATGTAAGATCAATTTTTCCATATCTCCATTAAAAAAAAATAAGATAAAAGAAATATTTAAATAAATCTTCCACCGTTACAGGACGTATCCAATAACGTGGTGCTGGTCGACGTGATGGCGGACAAGTTGAAAGGGGAGATGATGGACCTACAGCACGGTAGTGTCTTTCTAAGAAACGCGAAAATCAACGCCAGCACGGATTACGCGTCAACAGCGAACTCGAGACTTTGCATCGTGACCGCTGGTGTACGACAGAGGGAAGGAGAGTCGAGGCTGGACCTCGTTCAACGTAACACAGACATCTTCAAAGGCATCATTCCTCAGCTGGTCAAATATAGCCCGGACACGATCCTTCTGATCGTCTCGAACCCGGTGGATATTCTAACGTACGTCGCCTGGAAACTATCCGGCCTGCCAGAGTCACATGTGATCGGAAGCGGTACTAATTTGGACTCCGCTCGATTCCGTTTCCTACTTTCGCAAAAATTGGACGTCGCGCCCACATCCTGTCACGGATACATTATCGGAGAGCACGGTGACACGAGTGGTACGTTGACACGCCATTTTCGTAGTTTAAACATTCTTAATGGACGCGCACACAAGTTAATTGATAATTGCTATCAGCGATAAGGTCGGTTTCACGAGAAACCTCAGTGTCATCGTACACGTTATCTCGGGAAGAAATTTTAATCGTGATCCCGAATCTGATTCACGTGGAACGCGAATGGAACATGAGTGAAACGTGTTCTTGCACCATAGACGGGATATATAGAGTATTCTACTTACATCCAATGTACTTTTTTGTCACGCGACTATGGGGTTCTAGAACCCTGTTACCATCATTCTACTCTATCGATATCACTGTGCTATTAGTGGTAGGATTTGAAATCAAGAACACTTGGAATGTCTTATTTTAAATGACGAAGATAAAATTTCGAATCTTAGAATGAATCAGATTAGATTCAGTCACATACGATCGATATCGATCGTTTTACGCGATGCAGTAAATGTAGAGTGCGCTTCAAAAGCAGTGGTTTTGGACGACGTCGGTATTTCAGATCGTGTGACAAAAAGTCCCATAAGGTGATCATATATCTCGTCTGTGTTTACTTTTTAACGGATCTATATCTCACAGTTCTTACTATTAAAGCTTTCGGTTGTAAGCTAGTCGCAATGCTGGCTAAACGTTGTGAAAATAATTCCAAATAGACACGGTTTACACTCGAAAGCTTCAACAGTAAAAACTGTACAATACCAAGCCGTGTGAAAGCCACAAATCTCTGAATGTATATATCTCGCTTGCTTATTCCGTTCAGTGCCGATATGGTCGGGCGTCAACGTTGCCGGCGTAAGGTTGCGTGACCTGGACGAGAACGTCGGTACCGACAAAGACACCGAAAGCTGGAAGGATTTGCACAAAAACGTAGTGAACAGTGCATACGAGGTGATCAAACTAAAGGGCTACACGTCGTGGGCTATTGGTCTGAGCGTCTCGAACATTGCAGCATCCATATTACGACACACTGGCCAAATTCACGCCGTATCTACCAGAGCTACCGTAAGTCGATAACAACACGCGTGTTGTATAACTTGTAATCGTATGATAATCGGTATCGTTTTCGATTACCAAACGAGTTTCTGAATCGTCTAGACGTATAAAAAAAAGTTGTGTTGCTTCGACTTATCGTTCGTTGAGCAATGAACTTGACGATGCCTCTGTGCGGTGATATTTCAGGAGTGCCACAACATCAGTAAGGATGTTTTCCTGTCTCTGCCTTGCGGTTTGAACAGCAGCGGCGTTTTCTGCGTGGTCGAGCAGAAATTGACACCGGAGGAGTTGGGTCTTTTGCAAAAATCCGCCGATAAGATGTACGAGTTGCAGAAAGACTTGAAATTATAAATAACGGACGACATTTTTTTTTTTCCTCGACAAAAATGGAATTATATCGTAATTTAATCTGGTCTCTTCGCGTGGCCGTATAAAATATATACCGCCTACTTCGAACGAGCCAACTTTCGTTTCTACTTAAGTTTCGTTACATAGCTTTTACGTGACCGATACTTAAACGCACAAATATTTAAATCTTATTTATTTAAAAAAAATACGTCGATCGAGACGCGTTGCGAGTGTTATTCCACAGCCAGCAGAATCTTTTCTAATAACGTGTGTATTCGCGTGTGACCACAAAGTATTACCTGTTGCATATTCTTCGCGTTATGTATTTGCGACAACTTCTCTAATTCGATGTAATAACTGTATCAGATACATGTTTATTATTTTCACGCCAGATAGGATACTTAACCGATATAAGCCGAAGTACAAAGAAGTGTACGGCAGATGGTAAGTCAGTCAGAAAACGAGATCTATGCTAATTTAGTTGAAATTTTATTCTTCATTTTGTTACGTTATAATTTTCATCGACTGATTTATACCGTCGTACCGATTAACCTCAATGTGGAACATGAAGCCTTAATCAATTCCTAACTATCGACGATGTTACAAATTGTATTGTATATTTATACCAGTGTTGTAATAAAATCAATCTTAGTTAATTAAACCGCCGATCGATCATTTCTTCCAGCGTGCAATCGCGAATGGTAATTTCGGAAAGAAAAATTTCAAAATCAATTTACCGCGATTTTGCTCGATCGGAGCGAAATCTCTGTAACCATGGATTGTTTAACAATTGGCAAATCGACAAAATGGCGATTTCGTTGACCCGTTTCATCGCCTTCTTTCGCAGTTAAGTGTCACGCGATTGTATGCGATGTGACAGTTTCCGTGGAAAAGTGACAATAGGACAATTAACAAAATCATCAGGTGACAGGAGCAATGGTTTTATCGCGCATGCTATCAATCTCGTTACTGCCAGCATGTCTAAGATACACGATACGCTTGATATCGAGGAGAAGCCTGGCCACGAGGCACTTTCGTCGTACCTTACCACCGACTATACTCAGCGAGGTCTTCGCCAAGATTAAGTCCGAGAAACTCGCATCCGCTGATTTTGGCAAAGACAGTGGATCCGATTTACAGAGAGCGGTCAGTTTCGTGTAAGCGACTTTGTTTTCTGTATTCACGAACTCAAGTAAATCAATTCCTATCTACTGTGTGATCTAAGTTGCCTTACCGTTAGGTTAAGTTTGAACTTTACGTATGGTCATTTTTTGAGTGAGATGAAAATTAAGGTAGACGTTAAATGTGTGATATTTTCTTCGTTTTAAGTTAACACGTTCACTGTTCAACTGGTTAGCGCAGTTTTTTTTTGTATAGTCGAAGGAAGAAATATGGGGAGGTCGTGAAATCGGTCAGAAATTTTTTTGAGTGAGATGAAAATTAAGGTAGACGTTAAATGTGTGATATTTTCTTCGTTTTAAGTTAACACGTTCACTGTTCAACTGGTTAGCGCAGTTTTTCTTTGTATAGTCGAAGGAAGAAATATGGGGTGGTCGTGAAATCGACCAAAACTCGAAGTTTGCACAGAAAATTTGGCTGAGTTTGAAATCGCAACGATCGTGGAGTGATTTGTAATTCAGTCGATTCTGCAGGAAATATTGTATAGTCGAAGGAAGAAATATGGGGAGGTCGTGAAATCGGTGAAAACTCGAAGTTTGCACAGAAAATTTGGCTGAGTTTGAAATCGCAACGATCGTGGAGTGATTTGTAATTCAGTCGATTCTTAAGGCTGCAAGAAATATTGTATAGTCGAAGGAAGAAATACAGCGAGGTCGTGAAATTGGTCAGGCGTCAAAATTTACACTTTGGGGCATATTGACAAGCGAATTAACAGAAACCTGAGTAGATTAGGGCTCGAAATCTCGGTCGAGGTTGAACGAAGTGTGCCTTAGTTTTGATTCAGTGCTAATCGAAAAATTGCATAGTGAACTTTGGCAATTATTGCATGAATTGGTGCCGCTACTCGATGCTTTAATTTACGACCTCGCTATATTTCTTCCACCAACTATACATCCCGCGAAACATCGCCCTCTTCACATTGTGCATACAATACACCGTCACTCCTTCATCCTACTTGTTTCCTTCAGTTTTAAGATAGCAATCAACCACTATACACGCCCCATTAATCTGATGAAAGTGATCCAAAAAAAGTGCCAATTTTATCCAACGGAAGCAAAGGTACCAGTGATCGACCGATAAAAAACAAAGAATCGCGAACTTTTAAGGAAAAGGTGTTCGATCCGCTATGTCTGAGACCGTGCATCACCTCTGTGACAGTGAACGTGTTAATAAATCCACATCTGAACACACAATTACCAAAAGGAAAAACCACCTCGGTGTTTCGACGAGAAATCTATCTTTCCATTTCAGACAGCCGTGTTTGAAAGAGGAGCTCCTGTGCAAATTTTCGGAACCTGTGCGAGACTGCTGTCACAAAGTGACAGTGGTAGGATCCGGCATGGTCGGCGTGGCCGTCACGAACTCGCTCCTCCTACAGGTGAGCGTTTCATCCCTCGACCTTTCAACAGCCGCTTATTATCGAACATCCGCGAGTCACGCGCAGTTTGTTTTGAACGCTTAAGTGAAAGCGCGTATGCGGAGGAAAGCCAAATCGAGGTCCAGGAATATAAATACTAGAAATCCTGGAAAATGTCCTCGGATGATTGAGAGTCACGTCAACTCGCTTGTAAATGTTTCTATTGCTTCATCCTAGGGAATCACTCCTCATGTGGCCATGGTGGATGCATTCCCCAAGAAGCTGGAGGGAGAGGGGATGGATTACAGCCACGGTTCGGTATTTTTAGGAGATCCGCGTGTCGATTTCGACACAGGTAATTAACCGATTATTTTAGAAACAGCGCCGCGAACTTTCAAGAAAGTTTCGATCGTAAAGACGACGATAAATCGTGTGTCGGTAGCAGTGGCGCGTTATCCTATGGGCAAAAGGGGCAATTACCCACCAACGAGGGGTGCCTCAAACCAATCTTTTATAATCGCATTGCTGCAGTAGCAACGCTTCGGGCTGAAATTTCGCACAGGCGTTAGTATTATCCTAACTAACGCCTAGAAATCGAAAAATCCAATTTGGGGTTCAAGTCTGGGACGGGCGTCCTCGATGGAGAGTGGAGAACCATGCTTGACAGAGGTATAAGCGAAAGCTTGGGTACTCTGAGCCCTTCTAAGGGCTGCAGACATTAACTGCAGTAGGAATGTCGAAAGTTAAATATTGCGGTAATTACTTGCCAAGATTTTTGGCCATTTAAAAGTTGTTCAGAATATTGATCCAACACCTGTACACGAGGCCCCCAAATTCAAATTTGCCCGGGGCCTCGTGAAGCTATAACGCGCCACTGGTCGGTAGATAAAAGAGAGAACGTTGAGGAAAGTGTCGTTTCAGATTTTTGTATCTCAAGCAACTCGAAGGTGATCATCATAGCTGCAGGTGTGAGGCAAGTTAAGGGTGAGACGAGATTGGACTTGGTGCAACGGAATTCCGAGATATTGAAGAATATCATACCAACGTTGGTCGGTTACAGTCCGAACGCCGTGTTCTTGATCGTCAGTAACCCAGGTTAAGTGTGTGAATCTCGAAAGACGAACACCGATGATTTATCGCAGCGGAAGAGAAACAATGGGTTAAGGAGGAAGGTGTGTATGTGAAGCTGCGAGTAGAAACGGAACTTTTACTTTCAGTTGACATTTTGGCGTGGGTAACGTGGAAAGTGAGTGGATTACCGGCCAGCCGGGTGATCGGAAGTGGAACTCATCTTGATTCAGCCAGGTTTCGTTACTTAATCGCCGATCGTCTAGGAATAGCGCCGAGCTCGGTTCAGGCGTACATCGTCGGCGAGCACGGGGAGAGCCAGGGTGAGTATTGGAGGGTTTCCGCTGTTCTCGCGATTGAGACTCGATAGAGCTATGTTTGATGTTATTCCACTGGAGTCTACGTTATTGCCTTTCGAAACCATACTGACTCTTGGTAGCAACTCTGCTTTCCACATTGACTATTCCATTGTGCCTCTGCTCTGACTTTTCCACATTGACCTACTCCTCTGACTTTTCCACACTGACCCACTACTCTAATTCTTCCACTCTAAGATGCATATACGTTTTTTAATCTTGACAACGGGTGATAGTAGTGCGAGGTAAATTCGACGAGGTCAATATGAGATGGTTGTAGGGGAAATTTCAGAAAAGATCTGCGATAGAAGAGATTTGCATTGAATGCAAGCATAAGTTTGCGGAGAGGTCTGACCAGAGGGAAGGATTCTCCCCCTTTACCTATCATTCTACGCAAATTTTCTTCGCAGACGCTCATTGTCAGTCACATCAACCCAAATCCTCGGATGGCCACTCACCCTTCGTTTACGCGATATTCCTAAGTACTCCTTTCACACCTCTATCTCTCCAGCTAAACTATCCTCCGTTCCACGCTAAACACACGCAGAAATTCTATCACTCCTACGGCGTACATATCGAAATCGTGTGTTGCTCGTCAGAGAGAATTCGACGCGGTACGCGTACGTGATCTAATTTTTTACATTTTCTGCTGGAGGAGAAAGCAAACGTTACGTATAAACGCGTCTGTTTAAATCCGTCCGACGGTTTCCTAGTTCCACTCTGGTCTGGAGTGAATGTCGCGGGTGTGCAGTTTCGCGATATACTACCGAATATCGGCCTCGAGACGGACGAGGAAAGATGGTACGAGCTCTCCAAGGAAGTGATCAGACTGTGAGTTTTCTCCGTTGCGTGAGCATTTTCCAAAAAATTTCCAATAATTCGTCTTTTCTATTTTTCCATTTGCGATCGATCCTCAGTGGACCTACGGTGAGATGCCTGAAAGGATACTCGAACACAGCCGTTGGCCTTTCGGTTGGCGACATCGTGTCGTCTATACTGAAGAACTCGCAGAGGGTCATACCGGTTTCAACCTTGGTTCAAGTATAAAACATCAATGCCACTATTAACCTTCCGACATGAAGGAATTTCACGCCAGACGCAAATTCAATTTTCAAGGGGGACACGTGTAACTCTACGATTTTTATCTAGGAATAATCGAGAGTTGCACGGTCATTCGATAGTTTGCGAAATATTGAACCACTTGGCCGAGTCAAAATGAGCGATTTTCCAAATAGAAGCGTACACGCAGAAAACCAAGTTGAAAAGTTGCAAACGATAGTTCTTGCCAATATATTCGCCTCTTTTGGAAAGTTGCTAAGAATGGGTCATTTGTGACCCAGCCGTTCTTCTAGTTTCAATAAAGCTTAAATTCAGCCGACAGCGTCCGTGAAAACCTTCGAAAGCCTTGTTCAGAATCGAACCGAGAAAAATGCTACTACCATCACCAGCGAAATCCTCCTCTAACTTCTATCCACAGGGTCACCACGAGATCTGTCACGAGACGTTTCTATCGCTGCCCTGTTCCATCGGCGAGAACGGTGTGACCAATATCGTGCGGATGCGTATCACAGAATTCGAGAAGAAACTGTTCCAGCAATCGGCGAACGTGGTGTACAACGTCCAAAAAGACGTGAAAACCTCCTAATTCCCCATATCTATACTCATTGTATCGTTCAACCGTGTGTGCGTTCTAAGTTAGCCTTGTATAAAAAGTGTCGTTAAATACATCACGTCTTACGATAATCCACCCAACCTTCGATCATCCCGAACAATCCCAATTCTACTTTTCACCAACTATCTTCCCATCGAACAACACCTGTAAGCACGTGGCGCGCACGTGAGACGAAGAAAAAAAAAACGTCGTTAAATACATCACGTCTTACGATAATCCACCCAACCTTCGATCATCCCGAACAATCCCAACTCTACTTTTCACCAACTATCTTCCCATCGAACAACACCTGTAAGCACGTGGCGCGCACGTGAGACGAAGAAAAAAAAAAACACACACCTCGTCTATATCTTTTCACCTATGAATCACGATAGTCGCCGGTTTCGACGAGTCGATGACGTCAATGACCTATCTCGTGACGTTCCAAACACTTTCCGACGAATACGATCGAGGAGAGTGCCTGTACAAAATCTCCTCACCTTTAAACTTTTCTCCGTCTTCTTCTCCGAACGAACGTATCTCGGAGCAGAAATTTCCATACGATTTGAATATAAAAAGAAAAAACCAAAAAAACAGGGCTGTCCCCACTTTCCTTCTCCGGACTTACGCACGGTATACCTACAGGTGTGTCGCCAAGTTACGTAGACGACGGGTGCGTTTCCTCGGTGGTGCTTGTGCAAAAAAAGGCGATAGGTGACCGGTGGATGGTACCAGAAGGTCGCAATTCCGCCGCAGGCTAGGCCACGGCAAGGTGAGAGAGGAGTGCAGAAATCGACCACGAGATGTCGCTTCCAAGTGTGCACAGGTAAGGCGATAGGTGGACGAGCCGCGCGGTGTTACGGCATTCGAACGCGGACAGTGCCGTAAGAACAGCGCTGTTTTTCTAGGAACTCTCCTCCGAGCTTCTCGGAAGAAGATGCAAAAGAGAAAAATTTTTGGTTCACTTCGAGTTGGAGGATTTCGACTGACTGTTCCAAGTTTAACGATCGGGACGGTTAACGAGAGGATGATAAAAGAGCGATTAAGGAGGCGCCGTTGATTTAGGAAGATAACGAGGGACGACGAAGTGTGTGGAAATTGTTTGGCGTTGTTTATGTCCAAGACGCAAACAGTGGGACAGAAAACGTTCTCCTTTTACCTCGCTTCGAAAGCAGATCCGCTTGAAAGGAGAGGCGTGTCATTGATTTTTCCTTTCGACGATCGATGGTTTGATTCTGATTTTCGGGGCTGGATACCTGCCGCGGGATTCTCGCCAGGCACTCCAGGAAGTGTGATTAGCAAGGGAAATATTTTGCAAATAAGAAACTGTTTGCTGGACAAACTTAGCGTGGAATTCGTAGTTGATGAAGTTAACCGACCTTTATTTGAAGATGGAACGTGGACGAATATCTAATGTATCTTAATTTGCAAAGGGAACTTTCGAAAATGTTAATGTTCCTGAAATAACGTCGCGATGTATCGTAGTTCTTATTTTCATTATCTTGCTATTTTGCGATAAATTAAAAAAAAGGGTGAAAGAGAATTACAGTCGTTCCAAAAAAATCGTTTCGAAGTGGTGTACTTTTGGTACGTTAAATTAAACAAAAGACGTGGAAGAGAATTACGATCGAATTTAAAAGAAGAGAAAAAAAAAATGAATTTGAAGATAGTGATAGATACTTTCAATAACTGAAAAGAACTAAAGAGTCGAAACGTTGAATTTCCAAGAGAAAAAAAATTAATTTCCAGGTACTATACGACAGCGATAGCTACCTTCGATACGTTCGACAACTAAAACCAAATGACACGAAATACGTGGAAGTGTCGAAACGTGGAAATCCCCATAGAAGAGAAAAAAAAATGTAATTTCGAGGTGAGGCGTGATAGCGATCGGTAACGGAGCAGGGCAGTCGAACAGGTGAAACCGGCACTGAAGCCCAGGTGGAGGTGGCAGCCGGGCCCCGTTCTCTGTTGGTCCTGTCGTCTGTCAGTGGAGCTCAGTCAGCAGACAGTCGGCCCGTCCGGTCAGCTGGTTCCGTCTAATCGTGTTGGAGAGAGCTTCCTGATGGTAAGCCGAACGTGAACCATCTGATAAAACCCGGGCAATCAATCCTCGATCGTCAAGGATCGAAGAGAGTTAAAACGGCGGCCCGCGCGCCGCATGTGCGCGTGTGCAAGCAGCTTCTCCGCCGGAAACACCAACGACACACGGTGCGAGGTACCAACTAAAACCGAACCGATAAGGAGCAAACGTTGGCGGAGGCGAACGAAACGTAGAGAAGAAGAGACATAGAGACGGGGACAGTGTACACTTGGTCAGACAGGAAATGACTGTATCGTACGCGAGCGAAGTGCCAAACGGCTCGAGCTTCGGCTGTTTCTGGAGGATCTTGGTCAAGTAAGTATCTAAACCTTCGTTCATCTCTTCTTCACCGAACTACGTCCAGATTCGACGATTTTCCACGCGATATCGCGCGCGACTGCTCGAAATTCTCGCGACACTCTGACAGGTTGAACATTTGTGCCGCGCGCTATGGGGCCTTAGCAACAAGTTCGCCCAGCGCTTTCGTCCTTAAACAGTTTTCTTCTCGTACTCTCTTCGAACTCTGTACAGAGTGCCTAGAACAACCACTGCCCGCGCTATTTGCACTTTGTCCCTTCGTCTCTCTCTCTCTCTCGACAATACCACCTTTTCTCCGCGGCATTATCGTCTGGTCTCGCGTTTGCTCGGAACACGGTAGGTTACGGACGGTACTCTCGACCGCATGGAACATCGAAAAGGTGGTGCTCTCACTTTCCTCACCGGTGGATTAATTTCACACTGACCGCGAGAGGAGGAGAAGGAGGACGCGCGTTTTCGATTCGGGGCGAAATTTCCTCCGTCGTTCGTCGCACACAGAGGTTACACGCGTGCGTAATCCCGTCATACGAGACCACCTTGCAAAATTCTCACCAATTCGTGATTCGTATTTTGACGAGAGCGAATCAGTCGGGGAGAAAAATAGGTACAAAGGGAAACTTTCGACACGCGTCGCGTCCGAGCCGAGCGTTCCAAGATACTGGAGCACGCTTCTAGACAGTTTACATAGTCGGCGTGCCATGTAAGACGAAGATATTGCGATATTGCGACCGGTGTGGATCGTTGTGCAACGTTTAACTTTCGACTCGATGTGCCGTGTTCTCGATTTAGAGCCTGCGCTGCATAGAGGAGGCGAAGGAGGAGAACGATCGGAGTCCTTGGGCAAGGATTCTGCGTGCTCACGTGCGAGAAATAAGGAAAATTAATGTCGTTTCGATTTTTCAGTTACCCTTTCGCGACAGTGTTACTTTTTTCCTAAGAATCTATTTCTCTATCGATCGTTGTGATAGATCTTGAATTAGAGATCAATTTTTCTCCGAATACTCAACTGGGACGAACGCATTCCTCTGATCACGGAAGGGTTAGCGATGTTACTATCCAGATTAATTACGCTTCAATTTTCAAAGTGTTATTTTTTTTCAAGAATCTATTTACCTATCGATCGTTGTAATAAATCTTGAATTGGAGATCAATTTTTCTCCGAATACTCAAGCGGGATCACTAAAGGATTAATGTTTCTATTCATTCGATCCATTCTGACTATCACTTCATCTTCTATTTTCTCGTTCGACGAAAATTCGTATCGATCGCTGGTAATTTCCACGAACCTACGTTAGATCGCGATGGAACAGGCTGGTACGCTTCGAGACAGAAATTGTCCTGATTTTTTTCCCTCAGAACGTACGGTTATATGAATCACAGTAGCGGAGCACGTAAAACCCGCTAGCACAGAAATGGTGTTCGGTCAACGCTTGCTTGTACGTTTTAAGGAAATAAGGTCGTCGATACATTGATTTTAGCTGTAACGACGCGCGCGTTACGTGGAATACCGCCACACGCTGTTTCTGCTTGTTCCACTGGCCACCACCGGGATTTTCGTTCCAGTTGTCGCTTACGTCCAAACCAATACGGTTAGTATATATTTGAATAGTCGTGTGTGTCGAGCCGTTTATTCTGTGCCCACCGATTCTATCGTTCTACCGGGGATACCCGGCGCGATTCAGCTAAACCGCGCGGTGACATTAACACCGAATCGTTAAAAGATAAAAAGGACACCGGAAGGGAAAAGATTGTGTATACTTTGCAATCATTTCTATCCACGTTTCTTATCTCTTGCAAAGTGTTAAACATCGTTTATCGTCGATGAACAATTTCAAAGTTACGGGAAAACCGCCCGTTTTCTCACCGCAACTTTCCTCCGAAGCCGGTGACATCAATGCTCGCGTAGAACAGATCGCGCTAAACTAAATCTTACTTTGTAACGCGTATGTAAATGACCGATGACGTGCCACGGATCACCTGTACGGTTGAAACCGTGTTTATCCATCGGGTGAGTCGAGAAACAAGAACAAATTGACGTTACTGGAGCAGGAAAATAGCGCGCGAATTAGAATCACTCGACTAAATCGTGTCCACGTGTGAATAGAGCAATTAATATAAAAAAGGTCGCTAATATCGGTTTTCCCAACCTCTCTGTCGTATTTTACTAGTCACACGGAAATATATTTCTTACGGATACCAGCGGAAATCCTCTCTCGAGAAAACAACTCGACTTGCTCATGCTCCAAGATATGAGTAATCGAAAGGCGGGAGAGAAAAAGGAGGGAAGGTGTATAATTTCCTCCGGTTGATATTAACCGGCTCGACGTTAATCAAAGACCACGACAATGAAGAAAAAAGGAAAAAGTGCGACGGAGGCGCGGCGAGAAATTCCGCGATCGGTGAAAAATAACGCATAATCGCGTATCGGTGGCACACGATTCGTAACGTCCTTGTCGAGGCTCGTTTGTTGACATTTCCACGACCTTTAAACAAGCCGCATGGCATAGTCGGTGGATCCTCCAAGTTGCTTCTCGGTTTCTCTCTGCGGGCGCCAGCTTGAAAACGGCCTTAACGGCTTTCACGTAAGATCTCGCTTTCCTATTGCTCGTTACACGTCCCCACGGTACACGCACCGTCTAATAGAAAGACGAGACTGTCTATAAATAACACTAGGAACGTACAGAAATAGAAAATTTTCTTCTCTGATAGCGTAGCACGCCAACGATATCGCCTTTTAACCGCGAGCGTCGCCACGCCGCGCGTTTCATCTGCATGAATTACACGCTCGACACACCGAGGGGAACGGAGAAAAAAAAAGAAAAGAGAAGAAGAAGAAAAATTGCCGTGGCTGCTGGCTGGGCTTCGTCGACTGTAATTTGCCAGGCGGACCCAGTGGCGTTTAGTTCGTGTGGTATCCATGGAACGCTCGCGATCGGCTACAATTTACGAAAGCACCGGCTGTCGTGGCTCGTTCCACGCGAAATAATCGTCGGGAACACGGAGATTCTTTCGTGTATGCAGGTACGTATGTACATCCGCGAACTGCACAGGTCTGAGATTTTCGTACGTAGATGAAATATGTGGGGAACAAGTGTCTTCAGCGAAATGGTATTTTCGACGTGACGTTCAGAGGAAAGTTGTGTTACATCGGTGATTTCCATACCGAACAGGTAAATCATTTTCGCAACAGATCGTGCCGGTCGTGTACGTTCAGGATGCAAGTATGTGCGCGTGTGTGTGTCGAACGTAACCAAGAACAGGGCGACTTCTGCCTCAAGGTTGTGCCATTTTACCTTTTATTCCTCTGCTCGTGTAAGTACTACACGTGTTGGCCGATCGTGCGTATCCGCCCACTTTGTTTCCACGGATAAAAAAGTAGGTATTATGCAGAAGGTGTAAGAGGATATAAGAGGAGGCGGAGGTGGAGGAGGAATCGGGAATATAATGGTAAAGGGAGATACAAAGAGTCTTTCTAGTTTGCTTGTGCAAATGGCTTACTTGCCATTGGCATGCGAGAGAAGCTTCTTTTTTCTCGTGCAAGCCTTCCATACCAGCTTTCCTATCCGCCTACCGGACTCGATCGCCAAAGAGAAGAGCGCGACCGAGCTTCTATAAATACCAGCAGAGAGTCCAGAACGATCTATAAATACAAATCCACTATCCAGGAATAGAAAATCGCGGCTGATATTCCGTTGGAATAATAATCAACGACCGTATGAATTCTCTATCGACTGGGCCGATCTGTTACGAGGCTACCGGTAACCATCATCATTAAGTCGATTTCTGATTGACGGTCTGGAAATAGCGCGTTCGCGCCTCAATTACGAAGAAATTTAGATAGACAACCTGTGATAGAAGGTTTAAACGGAGTTCTCGCGGCTGTTTCATTTCGTCCATGTTTCGTCGACTCTAGAATACGATCGAGAACGGGCATGTGTGTGTACACATGAACGCGTAACAGTTGCGGTGATCACGCGCGCTAAATAGGCCCGGCGCGTGAACGGAAGAGCCGATGGTAGCGAATCGCACGCGTGAAAGCAAGAACGGTTTTCGCGGAAGACCGGCCAAGATAAAGCGTCAAGATGATATTCTGGGCGCAAGCTCGCGGAAAAAGTGAAATCCAGGAATGCACGGTTGATATTAAATGACGAGACACATTTCCCATCGCCGCTCGCCAACACCGAGTTGCTTCTTTTCTCGATCGTTCCGCGGTCAACTCGGAAATAGAATTTCTACCGGAGTGAAATCAATTTAGCATATCGAACGCTATTCTGCTACGTAAAAGTATATTGCCATGAAATTTTCGGAGAAGAGCGACGTGAAACTTGGGTTGATTGCGCGCGTGAAATACGTTCGAGTAGAGAAACGTGATAACCGAAATCGCGATAACACACGAATAAAGGAAATTTCTCGTTATCGACGACTCGCTGAAACCCTTCCAATTGCTTCGACTATACATTTACGGCAGAAAATTCAAATCACTTGGAACACGATTAAAAATCTTGATAAATCCTGAATCCCGGAGTCTTTAACGTTCCAATATGTTCTGAAAGTCTCGATAGATTTTAAAGTCTTTAAAGCTTTAGATTCACCTACTAAAAAACTTCCAATCGCTCCGAAGTTGAGATTCAAACGCTCCTCGCTGCTTCTGAGTTACGTTAAAATTTTGTTCAACATCGATCGATAACCGAAATCGCGCTTCGCCAAACGCGACAACTTTCTTCGATCGGTGACCGTGAGGAGCTGGTTGCGAGTGGAACTAGGCCATTGTCTCTCAAATTGGACGATCAGGAGCGTCTCATAAGAATGCAAAAAGCCGGGATCGGTTAGTCCGTATTGCAGCGGCGCGCATCGATGGTCTGCGGCGCGTCGAAACGACGCTACCGATTGGTCACGTTCCTATTCGTGTACCGTCGCGACGACACACGGTGCACGATCGTTCCGCTCCTCTCACGCGAATTCAACGTCGCCTCTCTCGTTGTCTTCGTTCGTTTCATATACCGTGTTCCCCTCGCATCGAGCCCAGCCTGCACGAACACGTTGTTGCATTCGCACTACGCCGAATGACAATGAGACAGAAGCGCGGTCCGAGCCTATGACACACATTTCGTTCACCTCTCTTGTCTTCCGCGGACTGCACCGGGTACTAAGCGCGTTCCTGCTCGCACGCGTACGCGTACACGCGCGCCTGTACGTGCACGGGTTCGCCGTCGAGCCGAGAGTGTATGCGCTGCTTGCGGACACGACCGATGGCTAGGCTCTGACCGCCTAGAAACCGAGGTTCACCCAACGTCTCCACCCTGTTTTAACCCTTTGCGAACGCTCGACTACGTGTCGCGGACTTGGACGTGATTCGCCTAATTTTTTTTAACCGAATACCCTGTATTTTTTTGCGGAAATCGAAAGAGCGTTAAAAATTGAGCAAATAAGTGTTAGGGTATAGTAGGTTTAACGTGGATATTTGTTGAGATATGCGCAATCAAAGTTTCGGGGGAAAAGGTGTTCGACCACCCACGGAAATATACTTGCAAATATTTCACTAAATATCTACTTTAGAGGTATCACACCTTCATAATTATTTACCCAGTTTTTCATGCACTTTTAATTTCCGTGAAGAAATATAGGGTGTTCTGTTAAAAAAAAGTCAAGGTGAGCTTCAAACTTTATGTACAAATAATGCAGTGAAAGGTTAATTATTCCAACACACGCTCTTCTTGAACCTATGCAATTTTTCTCGATACACTTTTTCGTACAGCTAATAGTTTACGAGTAATTTCAAGTCGGAAAATTATGTGAGTCACCCTGTCCAACTAGGTCAATACTTCGACTCTTTTCTTCGAAGAGGTAATTCTATTTTCCTCAAACATACGTACACCGATGAACGCGTCGTCGTCAAATGTTTGACCAGAAATTATATCGAACCTGTTCCACCTAATTTTTCATTAATGGTCGTACGTTGTTTCTGAGTAGTAATAACAGCTCCAAGGTTGCAAGAGTCCTTTGTTTTCTATTATCGATAAGTGGAAGCGTGCAGAATGAGCGGTGTTAATTTAAAAGGCTTGCACATGGAAATAATTGTTTGGACAGGCTACTGTTCGTTCGCGCTCTCTATTCAGAATTGTTACCTGCTTTTTTTCGGATCCTACGTACCGCAGCCGTGATTCTCGCGGGGAACAATGCAGCCTGGGCGATTTATGAACTATTCAGTGTCACTGCTGGCTCAAATATTGATTACACGTCTTTCAATTCCTTTGTGTCTCGAAATTACCCGTCAGCCAAGCCTTAGGCTCGCATCTATCATCGGTGAACCGTTGTAACGAACAAAAGACCGTTCTCCAGTCTCGTCTATCCTTATAAAACTCACCGGTACCCTACATTAATTCCGTCAACGTCCAAAAAATCATCGCAATTTCACACTTTCTCCGATCGCCGAGAAACCGGTCGAAATTCGCAAGGAGGAAAGCACCGTTCTCGTTGAATTGGCACCTTTGGAGGCCCTAGTCTTCGACGCATTCGCATGTTAATGGTCAGAAGCTGTAACGGCGTGTTTTCGGCGGAGCGCAGGATGAGAGAACTCGTTTTCTCTTCCGCGAAGGCACTGTTTGAAAAGTTTCCATTGGTCCTTGATCGTGCGCGTACGCGCGGGTTAAACGACACGGCACAGGGACAAACGGCTGCTCCTT
Source organism: Habropoda laboriosa (assembly GCF_001263275.1). NCBI lineage: Eukaryota > Metazoa > Arthropoda > Insecta > Hymenoptera > Apidae > Habropoda > Habropoda laboriosa. The sequence continues at coordinate 75,062 of NW_017100272.1, read as the reverse complement.
CGCGAGGAGCAATGGCGAAATAATCGTTTTACTGCCAGACGTGTGACGGGCATTCGGCTTTAGCTCGTTTACTAATTAAAATGTTCAACCATTCCCGCGTATACCGTGACTCTTTCTCTCTCCGTTTTTTCTCTCGGCTTCTTAACATTGAGACCCGCCAGCATCCGCTTCGTTCTTTCAACACAACCGTGGAAACCGCATTACTTATCAGCCGGATCTGCCATATTTTAAACACGCAGAAAAGAACTCGCTGTGTGTGTCGTTCTCCTCGGGGACCATGTTTTTCCAAGGATCCGCGTTCTCGAGAATTTTCAAGGAGTACCTTTAGCGCGTACCCTTGCCGAGTGGCTCATCTCTCTCGTTCCCGGTCAATTTCTCCACCGATACCACCGAGACAGCCAATCGTATTTGTAGAACAGGAGTAACAGGATAAAGATAGGAGAAACGAAATGGTGTTTTCGACGACGCGTTAATTTCACGTCCGCGGAAGCTTCGATATCAAGGAAGCGACCGAGAGGTCTGTGCCAAAGAGAAGAGGAACGAGGAGCATCACTCCGTGAAGCGTGACCGGCGTTAGTTATGCAACGTTTCGTTGCCTCGCGTCCTTGTTACCCGCATTGGTATTATCTTGCTCAGAGCGAGGGAATCAATTACAATTTGTTGCCTTGACGATGATTGTCGAAAGGTGAAGGATAGACCCTACAGAGAGTCGATCAATATGCCTGGCGGAGGCGTTTGCTTTTCGGGAGTACGCAGTCCAACTGATTTTCATTTGATCGACGGATGTAAAAACGAGGTCGTAGGAAAAGTCCCGCGATATCGAGGAGAAACTTCTCTCTTTCTCTTCCTCGGTGCCCTGGTAAAGAAACAGAGGCACCAGCCGGAGCCGGTGTTTCGACGATAGTAAAACATCTGCGAAACGAGTCTTGCGAAACACCTTCCGAGCTATGATATAATAGGTAAATCTTATGTATCACGGAGCTGCCTTCCTTCCTTTTTTTTTGCACGGTCTCCACGATTTACGGTAGAAAAGATTAGACTTGTTTACACGTGGCTGATGATACTGTGTAAATTCATAGGTATGCTGGTTGAAATCAGAAAGTCAAATGGTACGATCGATTCCTGAGTCATCCTATGAATATCGACGAACTCATGCGATCGACCCCAGAAAGCCGTCCTTGCATTGTTTGGCATTTATTCGACGACGGTCTCGAGACCAAATTACCAGGAAGATCCTCGTGAACGACGTATAATTCTTTGGTCAACGATCAAACCGAATTTTGGTTTATTCAACGATCTGAGAAATTTGTCGAATGTTCGTGAAATGTCCACCACCTGAAAAGTTCCTTGGTTATCGCCGGTTGTGCTTATATCTTTACGATAAAACTAAATGGCCATCCATTTAGCGTTGTATTGTCTTTATTTTCTGTTCGATCGACGAGGGGAAATTGGTCACAGGTAAAATGTTTGGCACGAATAACGCACGTTTAAGGCAGGTGGCGCACACGCAATAAGCCGCGAGTACCTTCCACGCATAATCGACGCACTTCTCGCACCTCGGGCCGAGATACAAGGTTGCTCGTAACTGTGTCACTGTCAATCAAGCTCATCGGTATGTATAACGCTTATCTAAACACTAGTCTATATGCCAGGCTGCTTAATTATTTTCATGGTCTGAAGCACGGGAAGGGAATGTGTCATTCCGCGCTGGTGAACGTAGGAAGGAAAAAAAAGGATCTGTCTCGAACGTGCAAAAAGCTACATTCCACTTGACATTATCGGGATAGTAATGTTGTTGATAGTTGAGGATTCTATTAGGAGGAATTCTTGAGAAAACGTTTTAGGCACTTGGTCAATGATCGTTCAGTGCCACTTGACTTACGAAATTCTTCGAATTAACGAATATTAACGATATTTGCTCTTTTAATGCTAATATTTTCTTCATTAATAGGTAGTCTATTTACCTATCCAGCGTTAATTGAAGGACCAAATTTGGTAGGAGTGTGGGATTTGAAACGAGTCAGAGATGTGCTAGAGTTTCAAGAATGATCGAAAAGTGTTTGGGTTAGAGCGATGGAGGTGCAAAGAAGAGTGTTTGGCCAGAAAGATAGAGGTGCAAAGAAAAGTTTTTAGGACAGAGAAATAGAGATGCAGAGAAAAGTGCTTGGGTCAGAGCGATAGAGATGGAAAAGAAGTGTGATCGGGTCAGAGAGATAGAGGTACAAAGAAGAGTAATCAGAATGACGCAGGTGCAAAGAGGAGTGATTGGGCTAGAGAGATAGAGGTGTAAAAGAAGAGTGTTTGGATCAGAGCAACAGGGATGCAAAAGAAGAGTGTTTGGAACAGAGTGCTCGAGATTACGATGTGAACAAAGACTACTTATTGCTAGTCACCTAACGAGAGAACGGGGGTGCAAGGACATAAACTGTGGAAGATACGTATACGAGGCAGCAGTAGTGAGCCAACAGTCCACAGCAAAAATCCAACGTGAGAATATGACTCCCACATCTCCAACCCACTAACATGGGATTTCCTTAAAATAATCCCACTAATTACACTAATCCAAACAGTGCGATCCTTCACGTTCCTCGCGCGATTCTCAAGCAACGACCGAACAAACATAATTTTCAACTCCTCGCAATACGATTAATTAGCAACCAAATCGGCGATGTTAATCGTCCACCGCGCTTATGTAAACCGTGTACTCTGAGTACTTCCGTAATCGTAGGATTCGCCAGTGCCCCCCAAGCGACTCCTAGGAAATTACGTCGAATCGGTGATTTTTTTCCTTCGGAATTTTGTTATCGACCGCGGCTGCATCTCCGCGATCGTGATTTCCAGATATCCCGCGCTCATTGTACACACCTGCGTTGCAACTGCGCAATGGGAAACCGAATAAACGTTCGTTTCTTTCCTGATAATCGAAAACTTGGCATTGCTATTGCAGAAAAATCGTTTCTTCGTTGAAACGTTCGTACGGGAAACGGGAATCGACTTCGAAATTTGTACACAGTAGGTACGCAAGCCTCGCGTGATACCTTTGGAAATTATTCACGCAGGTCTGCTCTTCCTACCAGCGTGATACAAGACACCGAAGCGAAGCTACGTTGAAAACGGGTGGAAAAAAGCTTACGCTACGTGTCGACTCTATAGTTTCACGTCGGTATCAGCTCGTCGAACACCTGTTTCGAGTTCGCTTTCGTAACAATGCTTATCGAGATTCGTTCTCCTTGCGAAGCCGGTCGTCGCGAACGTTCGTAGGCGTATGAATTCTCTTCCTGTTTCGAGATCGTCGCGTTGAATCATTCGTCACACCTCGGATCATTTTTCGCCTCTCGATTTCAACGTTCGACCAAGTCCAACCTACCTCCGACACTTCGCAACACTCGAGGAAAAGAGAACTTACTCTTTCGTTCGAACAGAACGAAGACACGGTGCTGCGTAATCGCATGAAATTCCCCCGTCTCTTCCTTTTCACGCGAGCGTTGAATGAACAGCCTCGCATATTTCAAAGCTCGATCGCGTCTGGCTACCTCCGTTGAAAGGCCCCGGATAAATCGGTCCCTCGCACAATTCATATTTCTCCGGAACGGTGATCGCGGTGAGAACTCGATAAATCACGCATCGAGCCGTGATTTCAACCATCCATAAATCATTCGAAGCGCCTCGAGAACGAAGCTGGTCGTCCAGCGGCCATTGTCTTCGTACGACGAATAAATAAAAAAGATGGAGCCTGGTAGAAGGAGGAGAAGTAGGAGGAGGACGACTAGTTATCGCATTCCAACTCGCGGAACCGTAGATGGTTCTCGTCCTGGTAGATCCCGCGAGGCTCGTTTCCTACCAAGCTCCTTTCTTGCTTCTTCGATCAGAAGCTTCTCGGCTCTCTTCTTGTCGTCGACGACGAGACGACGCGTTTATAGCGGCGTATTTAAGCGTGCTTTAGCCGATAGGATTTCAGCGGGTACGTTGGACGTTAGCATAATTCAACCGGGAACTATCCTTCAATGTCAGCGCTCCAAGACAGGGCAAGGAACTGTCGTAAAATACATTTCGATCGGATCGAGGCTCGTACAACACAGGGTCCTTGACTCCGTCGATCCCGACGCGGCTCGAAGATGGCAGGAAGCGTGCTCTTTGTTCCGTGGATTCGACATAGTCGAAAGAACTAATTATGCAACGCTCCAGCGAGCATTTTGTTTGGAGAATTCGATAAATAACGGAGCCCCGGTGGATTTTCTCTTTCGGAGAGAGTTCCTTCGGTACGAAAGAAACCGAGAAAGAAGAAACTTCGTTCGATTGTTTATCCAAGCATTTGGAGGGCGTCGAGGATACGTTCAGGCTCCATTCACCGTGACCATGAAGAACCAGAGAGGAAACGGATGTATCTCCAGGCGATGACTTGATGTATTACGCTATGATTATGACCGTCTCCAAATATAGCCACCGTGGCTAACGCGATAATAAGGCAAACTCGCTGGAACGACGATGGATCGAAAAAATAGACACCGAGATACGAGATCGAATGCCTAAACGGTCGCATTATTATCGGATAAAAATACAGAACCAACTATTTCGATTGTTCGAAAATGTACGGTTCGATTATGTCACACTAACCCCACGGAAACCTCCGTGAACCGAGGCTCGTTTCATAAATAATTCACCAGCGTCCATAAAGCACGAGCAGCTTCGAACAAGATGGGACAGAAGATTCGACCGAGTCTCAGTATCCTCGTCGTGATTATAATTTCACTTCCGCTTTCGTATAGCACGAAACGACTGCCTTGGTAAATCAGCGTGATGTAACGTGCTTAAGAGCACCGCCGCGCCGGGGAAAACACTTCTTTACCCCGTGCATCGTCTAAACGCGGAACGTGCACAGATTAGAGGCGTATCGTCGAGGAATCGAAGGAACGAAAATCGTGTGCAACGTGGAAGTGTAACGTTGGTCGAGACAAGAGCGATAAAAGGCCTTGGCGAGCCTTGACCGGTGGACCGTTACTTTACGCGATCCAGGAGCGTGGATCAAGCTCCTTGTTTCCCTCTTACCTGGGCACAGCTTCGTTACCCGAGTGCATTGCCTCGTTTTATTGTCTCGCCGTTTCTCT
>NW_017100272.1:57847-67163 GCF_001263275.1 Habropoda laboriosa | reverse complement strand
GAATCAGAATGACGCAGGTGCAAAGAGGAGTGATTGGGCTAGAGAGATAGAGGTGTAAAAGAAGAGTGTTTGGATCAGAGCAACAGGGATGCAAAAGAAGAGTGTTTGGAACAGAGTGCTCGAGATTACGATGTGAACAAAGACTACTTATTGCTAGTCACCTAACGAGAGAACGGGGGTGCAAGGACATAAACTGTGGAAGATACGTATACGAGGCAGCAGTAGTGAGCCAACAGTCCACAGCAAAAATCCAACGTGAGAATATGACTCCCACATCTCCAACCCACTAACATGGGATTTCCTTAAAATAATCCCACTAATTACACTAATCCAAACAGTGCGATCCTCCACGTTCCTCGCGCGATTCTCAAGCAACGACCGAACAAATACATATAATTTTCAACTCCTCGCAATACGATTAATTAGCAACCAAATCGGCGATGTTAATCGTCCACCGCGCTTATGTAAACCGTGTACTCTGAGTACTTCCGTAATCGTAGGATTCGCCAGTGCCCCCCAAGCGACTCCTAGGAAATTACGTCGAATCGGTGATTTTTTTCCTTCGGAATTTTGTTATCGACCGCGGCTGCATCTCCGCGATCGTGATTTCCAGATATCCCGCGCTCATTGTACACACCTGCGTTGCAACTGCGCAATGGGAAACCGAATAAACGTTCGTTTCTTTCCTGATAATCGAAAACTTGGCATTGCTATTGCAGAAAAATCGTTTCTTCGTTGAAACGTTCGTACGGGAAACGGGAATCGACTTCGAAATTTGTACACAGTAGGTACGCAAGCCTCGCGTGATACCTTTGGAAATTATTCACGCAGGTCTGCTCTTCCTACCAGCGTGATACAAGACACCGAAGCGAAGCTACGTTGAAAACGGGTGGAAAAAAGCTTACGCTACGTGTCGACTCTATAGTTTCACGTCGGTATCAGCTCGTCGAACACCTGTTTCGAGTTCGCTTTCGTAACAATGCTTATCGAGATTCGTTCTCCTTGCGAAGCCGGTCGTCGCGAACGTTCGTAGGCGTATGAATTCTCTTCCTGTTTCGAGATCGTCGCGTTGAATCATTCGTCACACCTCGGATCATTTTTCGCCTCTCGATTTCAACGTTCGACCAAGTCCAACCTACCTCCGACACTTCGCAACACTCGAGGAAAAGAGAACTTACTCTTTCGTTCGAACAGAACGAAGACACGGTGCTGCGTAATCGCATGAAATTCCCCCGTCTCTTCCTTTTCACGCGAGCGTTGAATGAACAGCCTCGCATATTTCAAAGCTCGATCGCGTCTGGCTACCTCCGTTGAAAGGCCCCGGATAAATCGGTCCCTCGCACAATTCATATTTCTCCGGAACGGTGATCGCGGTGAGAACTCGATAAATCACGCATCGAGCCGTGATTTCAACCATCCATAAATCATTCGAAGCGCCTCGAGAACGAAGCTGGTCGTCCAGCGGCCATTGTCTTCGTACGACGAATAAATAAAAAAGATGGAGCCTGGTAGAAGGAGGAGAAGTAGGAGGAGGACGACTAGTTATCGCATTCCAACTCGCGGAACCGTAGATGGTTCTCGTCCTGGTAGATCCCGCGAGGCTCGTTTCCTACCAAGCTCCTTTCTTGCTTCTTCGATCAGAAGCTTCTCGGCTCTCTTCTTGTCGTCGACGACGAGACGACGCGTTTATAGCGGCGTATTTAAGCGTGCTTTAGCCGATAGGATTTCAGCGGGTACGTTGGACGTTAGCATAATTCAACCGGGAACTATCCTTCAATGTCAGCGCTCCAAGACAGGGCAAGGAACTGTCGTAAAATACATTTCGATCGGATCGAGGCTCGTACAACACAGGGTCCTTGACTCCGTCGATCCCGACGCGGCTCGAAGATGGCAGGAAGCGTGCTCTTTGTTCCGTGGATTCGACATAGTCGAAAGAACTAATTATGCAACGCTCCAGCGAGCATTTTGTTTGGAGAATTCGATAAATAACGGAGCCCCGGTGGATTTTCTCTTTCGGAGAGAGTTCCTTCGGTACGAAAGAAACCGAGAAAGAAGAAACTTCGTTCGATTGTTTATCCAAGCATTTGGAGGGCGTCGAGGATACGTTCAGGCTCCATTCACCGTGACCATGAAGAACCAGAGAGGAAACGGATGTATCTCCAGGCGATGACTTGATGTATTACGCTATGATTATGACCGTCTCCAAATATAGCCACCGTGGCTAACGCGATAATAAGGCAAACTCGCTGGAACGACGATGGATCGAAAAAATAGACACCGAGATACGAGATCGAATGCCTAAACGGTCGCATTATTATCGGATAAAAATACAGAACCAACTATTTCGATTGTTCGAAAATGTACGGTTCGATTATGTCACACTAACCCCACGGAAACCTCCGTGAACCGAGGCTCGTTTCATAAATAATTCACCAGCGTCCATAAAGCACGAGCAGCTTCGAACAAGATGGGACAGAAGATTCGACCGAGTCTCAGTATCCTCGTCGTGATTATAATTTCACTTCCGCTTTCGTATAGCACGAAACGACTGCCTTGGTAAATCAGCGTGATGTAACGTGCTTAAGAGCACCGCCGCGCCGGGGAAAACACTTCTTTACCCCGTGCATCGTCTAAACGCGGAACGTGCACAGATTAGAGGCGCATCGTCGAGGAATCGAAGGAACGAAAATCGTGTGCAACGTGGAAGTGTAACGTTGGTCGAGACAAGAGCGATAAAAGGCCTTGGCGAGCCTTGACCGGTGGACCGTTACTTTACGCGATCCAGGAGCGTGGATCAAGCTCCTTGTTTCCCTCTTACCTGGGCACAGCTTCGTTACCCGAGTGCATTGCCTCGTTTTATTGTCTCGCCGTTTCTCTTTTTTTTATTTTCCTCGTGTAATAAAGTTCGCGCGAACCTCGACGAGGAACGTGTAAAGTTACTCGTAAAATCGGTTCGCGTTTCCTAAGATGATCCTCCGCGAACTCACGTGTAATTATTTCGCAAGACCGGCGGAATGGCCGCGTTTCAGCTGCGCCGCGTAAGCAGTCGTTTCGTTGTTGAGGCGCAAAATCTGAGTGTAACACAGAGAGAGAGAGAGAGGGGAACATAACAGGGATCGTGTAAATTAACGAAAGTTTATTACTAGCACGGTGGAGAAAAAAAGGGAGGAAGTGTAGCGGTGTCGAGTGGCGGCGCGGTAGTTAGAGATCTATAGATCGTTGGAGAGAAACATTGTCGCTGGTACGAGGTAAACGGACGATAAATAATCGACTTAGCGAAGGTAGAGTATTGTTGGCTAGTTAGCAGAGCAACGCGGACGGTGACTCACGTTTCAGCAATATTTAACATTCCACGGTGATACGAAAGCAGTTAGAGCGCACCAAGTCACTTCCTACGCGTCTCGTGGCCGCGTTATATTAAGCACGCTCGCAAAATCATTGCCTAACTATAGAGGAAGAAGTCACCGGGTAGGTTGTAACGCAAATTACGCTTGCTCTGTAATTGCTTTCATTTTCGAACCATTTAAAGTGATTACAACAAACGTTAACCTCTTGCTTTACGAATTTTTAATTGCTATGCACAGTGGTGTTCGCACAGAAACTATTATACCATTTAACCCTTAACTATAGGCATCTGTTTTTCAGACGATAGACGTGCAGTCTCTCGGACTACTTTGGCAATTTTATTTATTAAATCACCGTGTTGTAGGAATAAATTTAACGCAACTGCTTTATTAACTCAATTATTCGATTGCGTATGTATATACGCGTACATACATATTATGCAATTCAATTACTCACGCATACACAACCGTGGAACTGTAGCTATGCAGCTTGCAGAGACACTGGTTGCTGGGTTCTTCTTCCGAGTTCGGCTGTTCGTTGTGCACTTGATCTCGGTGCCACTGTTTCTTGCAGCGGCAATTTTTCAGGAATTAATTCACACAAACCAACTCGCACTCGCGCTCTCCCGCCTTTCTTAACCCCCATGATAAGGAAAATTGTGAAAATATGCTAAATATGTGAATTGTTCGAGGGAGCACCGTATTTCCTACAAGACTACGGCCAAGGCACTGGTTCGGCAGCCTCGTAAACACCGACTGAGGACGTATCGTCCTGCCCGATTTCTGCTCGCTGTTTGTGCGCAGCTATCCTAGGAAGAAACCTAAGGGGCGAGTCACCCTGACTCGTAAACCTTTTGCTCATAACATCGCGTGAAATTCGCGGAATTTTTTTTCCAACCAAACATAAGAAACGCACGCCAGGGTCGTTGTGTGTACACCGAGGCAAACATCGAGCTGGAGAGTGAAACTATCGCGAGTTGCTCTCGAGAGCGACTGTCTGTGAGCAAGAGTTGGTGCCTCGCAAACACGAAGCAGCTTCGTAATCTCGAGAGAACTCTCGTGCGAGTGAAAAATGTCCAGAAATGACATCACTCTTTACGAAGGAAAATCGGTGTTACAGAGAAGTTATCAGAGAAGAAAAAGCGTTGGAAGAAATTGCTTGGAAGAAATTCACATGAGCACTCTATACACATAACGTAACGCAACACAGAAACGCTAGTCCAAAAATGTCTCTCTCGCAACGCGTTATAAACATTACATAACGTTAATGACCAGTTTAAAAACGTGCAGAAACTTTAACGCGTCGATAGTAACCGTAGGAACGGTTAAGATCGCGGCTCGAGAGTGTTTCGTCCCTGGCATTTGTAGCAATCAGAGGCAGACAACGGAGTGTTTCAGTGTTGTTTCGGCCCGTAGAAGTAACGTTAAGCTGCGGGTGATTTCTGCGCGGTAAAAACCACGGAGAAAGGACTAAAAAGGAAACGCTTCTGCGCCAGGCTAAATCACCACCGCGTTATGTTCGAACGATCTTGCATAAATGCTCGACATCTGGTCGTAACACAGTCCTCGCCCATTCACTTCTTCCCTCGCCGTTCCTCGCGCACTCGCTCGCGTGTGTACGTCATTAGCCGTCCACTCGAAACATCAACCTTTACGACCTGCGTCAACGTCTTCTTCGCGACCATCTCTCAGCCACCAGAGACTCTCTCGCTCGCTCGATAAAAAATTGTCCAATGCCTCTGAATTTATTGCCGATGAAATTTACGAGGCGATTGCTTGCTACATCCGTATTCACGCTGGAATAAATTCAACTGTTTTTCTGCTTTAACGATGCTTTTTTTGGTATATAAATTTACATATTCAACTCTGCCCTTTAAATCATTTAAATTTCTAATGCCACGGTGAAAATACGGTTTGTGGAAAATATGAAATAGAAATGTTTCGATAATGATAGTACTAGAATTGAGGACTTGACCCTTTCCTTCCTCTTTTGCCCTTTAAATCGTTTAAATTTCTAGTGTCACCCGTGAAAGCACAGTTTATGAAGAAAATGACATAAAAATGTTTGGTAACGAAGCTACTAGAATCGAGGATTCCCTGATTGCCTCAATCAGCGGTGTTATTTTTTGCCGTTTTCACGACAAACACCGGTCACGTGAAGTCATTGTTTGATGTGCAAAGAATTATGCGAATCGCTCGGCCAGGAAAACATCTTCGCCAACTACTACACCGCGGCGTTAAGATCTCGTAACTCTTCGGATGAACGAAAGACGAGAGAGATCTACGGCGATTCGACAGCAGCCGCCTCGCCGGTGACGCAATCCACCAAACATTATCTTCGACTACGGTGTGATTAAGTATGCAGCAGCGACGTCGGGTCGTCCACTTAATTACGCTCATCCTCGTTACGTATTACTTCATAAATCAATCGTTCAGCCGCAGAATCATCGCGTGAAGGATGATCGACAAGCCAGGCTGGTGCACCGGAAACGATCCACCTCCTATCGATCCTCTTAATCTAACGAATGATTCGCGAGAATCTCGAGGTATTATTCAACCGTTCCACGAATTTTTCGCAACAATTTATTCCACTGGAGCAGAGCCTCGAGGATAGCTCAGACACTTGTTGCATCGCAACAATGGAAAGTTTTCACAGCAGCCACGTGGCAGAGTTAATCGTATCTAGACACGCGAAAAACAACTTGTCTACACGGTATTATCATTTCTTCGTCAAACCAATTATGATGGTGGTGTTAGGTATATCGACGTAATATGCACCACCGATCATTTAAAATGACACGCTTGACATTAACATATTTAAGCATCAATTTTAGATAACCACGTTTTCCTTTGAATGTTGCAATCCTCAGCGGTGAATATTTGAAATTGTTCTTTTGGTGAACAATGATCTCATCCCTTGATTATTGTACATCCTCGAACATTCATCTTATTACCTCATCCCTTACTGATCGCTGAACCTACTTAAGCATTCATTTTAGTTACCGACGTGTTTTCCTTTACATGTTGAAAACCTCGCAAATCAATCCTCAGCAATGAGCATCCTAAATTTTTCCTTCGATGGCCAATGATCTCATCCATTGCTACTGCACATCCTCCAACATTCATCTTATTACCGAACATTAAACCTATTTAAGTATTAATTTCAAAGATCTAACGTATTCCTTTGAATATTGCAAACCTCACGAATCAATCCTCAACAGTGAAGATTCTAAATTTTTCCTTGAATAATCAACGACCTCATTCGTTGCTTATTGCATATCCTGAAAAATTCATCTCATTACCTCATCCCTTACCGAACACCGAGCCTGTTTCAGTATTAATTTTAGACATTCTGCGGCTTCCTTCGAATATTGCGAACATCACAAATCAATCCTCAACAGTGAAGATCCTAAATTTTTCCTTGAATAATCAACGACCTCATTCTTTGCTTATTGCATATCCTGAAAAATTCATCTCATTACCTCATCCTTTACTGAACACCGAGCCTGTTTCAGTATTAATTTTAGACATTCTGCGGCTTCCTTCGAATATTGCGAACATCACAAATCAATCCTCAGCAGTGAAGATCCTAAATTTTTCCTTCGATGGCCAATGACCTCATTCTTTGCTTACTGCAATCTTCAAGCCTTCGTCTCATTACCTCATCCCTTGTTTACCATTATCTTATCCATTCTGAGCACTGAACCTAGGATAAGCCCTACTCTCCAACTTTCAGAACTTATATTCTACAAGCTGTTTCCCTCAGAAATGAATCTTTCGAATTATCGCCGAACAAGCAGCTAGACGCGAGAGTTTTGACGCTCTCACAACTCAGTACGTTACAGTTTGTATTGTTTGAAGCTTTCGGGTGTAAGCAGTGTCCAGTAGAATATATTTCCCGCCAGTATTCTGAGGACCCACTGACAATCATCATCTGCAATGCTAGCGAAACGTTCAGAAACAGTATAAACTGTAACGAACTACCCCCACATTTGCCACCTAATTTCGTCCAACTTCCATCCACTGTTTACACCGCCTTCTACCGAATACAATAAAAACAAGCTCAGCGGAATATAACAGGGGACGCATTTAATGAAACTGTTTACTTCGTTCACGCGTCATTAACGGTGCACTTAAACGGCTCCGTACGTAGAATAGAAATTTTAAGACGTAAATTCACCCGAAGATCGTACTACGGCCAAGTAATTGTTGCACGACGACAGGACGATTGTCCGGTTCGCGTGCCAGCGTAATGGACGTATGGTACACGTACGTAGAAACATCATGTAACGCGTGCAACTACGTACCATTTGCACACGTGGGGGTTTCACGGGCGTGCTGGTCGCTCATCGTATGAATGGCGTGGGACAATGCTTCCTACCATGACCCACTGGCACACAAATAAAGGAATAACTTAATATTCGTAGATGATAGACTTCTTCTTCTTCTCTTTTTTCTCACCTAGCAAGCCAAGTTTCCGCTCGGAATTGCGTAACATCGTCGAGCTGCAGCTTAATCGTACACTCGAGGCGATTCTCCACGAAAATCGTTTAGAAACGCAGAAATCAACAGAGATTCGACTCGTGCAACATTCGTATTGTTTATCAAGTTTCGAAACGTGTTTCGTGGAATTCGGTTTACATCGAAGGATATAAAATGTACCGCTATACTTTCACTCATTTCCAGCGGATTCCTTTTTCTTCTCTCTCTTCAACTGAAGCTTCCGAAACGTACTAACGGGGCCCTTCTCAGAGACTCGCTATTCGAGCAATCTCTTAACACGATCGATGACTCGACGTTTCGTAAATAGGCGTTCCATAATCAGAATCTCGGTGGAAACGTGCTTCCCGTGGATCTTCTCGCGTGTAACAGCGGGGACAGTTTGAAGAAGAACGATCGAACGCTTGTTAGCCTCTTGCGAATGCATTAGGGTGAAGTGTTCTCGATGCACCGGATATCCGAGGTGGTTTATCATAGCTTTCTTTCCCCGCGATCGTTGCCAATAAAGCGTATACTCCTTTGTACCGTGGTACAAAGTAGAAATCGCGTACACACAGAGAAATTTCTTCTCGTAATTCGACGAAGCTCCTCGGGATAGATGGAGGAACGAGTGTTTTCCTGAACGAATACAAAACGGTGCTCGATATGTTTATTGTACACGTCGATATAATACACGGGCTTTTCACTTTGGCCTCGTTTGCACTACGTTTCGTCGCGCTATCTATAGCTGCGGGATTTGAATTTAAAGTCATTGTCGCCTCGCGATCGGTGTTGACGAAACCTTCGGCTATCATCGTCCTTCGATGATTCCAACGTGCCACACACCGTCTACTGCATCTCTCTCTTTCTCTTTCGCGAACGCCTCGGACAGCATTAATGACGCTATAAAGTATACGAATAACAATGAATCCGTGATACGTGTGCACTTGCAACTCTTGGTAGTGCGTGAGACATTTCGACACGAAAATATTGCGAATTCAGTGTACTCGAAGCTCGTAAAATCGGGTTTAACCCTGACACAGATTTGACCAGGATTCGAACAAATTCCCAAATAGTTTTGTACAGACGTACCGTGTCTAATTCTATCGTTAACGATACACAAGCGACGATCGCGCGACCACATTCCATACTCGATCAGACTAATTTCTAAACGGTGTCGAAAGTGGCGGACGTCTCGTGTTTCGTCATAATCGCTGACAATCGAAAAGTAGACCTGTTTCGGTTTTACTTCTCTTTTTCGTTTTAATTGGGTATTAACGACGATGATTCGGAGGAAATTAGACTTTATTGCGGAACATGAAGTTCCTTAGAAAGGAGAAAGCTTTCAGTATTTGATGATCGCTGAGATTTTCATTTGAAATTTCTTTCATTTGGAATTTGAAACGAGCTTCGGTATAAGGTAAAGGTACCAGTAGTTGACCAGTTCTCTTATTTTTCTCCTATCCAACTAATTTGCAGGACAGTACATTTAA
>NW_017100272.1:41012-57676 GCF_001263275.1 Habropoda laboriosa | reverse complement strand
CTATTAAACGAAGCTGCAGGACAGTACTCTCTAAAAAAAAAAATCCAACTAATATCTCCTATTAAACAAAGCTGTAGGACGGGTCCTTTAGACGGACCTATCCTGCAGCACACTATCTAATATTGTTTATCCAACTAATATGCAGGAGAAGGAATAAGAGGGAATAAGAGAAATCCTCCACGCGAACAATAGTAACCACTTGCTCTGTCATTAAATAGCGAGAGTCGGTGCCTGAAGATACTCTTTAAGCCGTCTAGATGATGTCACAAGACCAATTTTTGAATAAAGTTATATTACAAAAATTTTAGAAACATATTTAAAAATTCAGTTATTGCTTCAGAAGTTGACCACTCTTAAAAATGAAAACACTAGTAATTGACCCTCTGTTCGTTAGTAGTTGACCACTTATATTAGAAGGAGGGTTAAAGCAATAATGTTGGCAATCATTTTAGTATCGTTTATTTTCAACAATTACCAGCACAAGTTATAATTAGAGTGGAAAGAATTCAATTCCATAACAAGTTCAATTCGGGAACATGCTCGATTTCGTCGGCTCATTGATATGAGAAACTACAGCCTTCCACTCATAGTCCAGCACATCAGGCTTCTCTGGCCACTTCCATAATCGCCATAATAGTATCTAATAATAATGTTAATAATAATATAATAATATCTAATAATAATAATGTTAATAAGAATATTATAATAGTATCTAATTACAATAATTGCAAAATGGATACATTATAAATCGTAAACAAATTTAAATAACTCACGTCAGTAATTGACCACCCCGGTCAACTTCTAAAAACTATTAGAATAACAAGATTCAGAATTTGACCCCCCAATAAACTATTGCTTTTTGTGGTTAGAATAACAAAAATGTTGCATTTATCACTTATAAAACGCTGTGAAAATTTCAAAAATAAATACTTCAGTCACGAAGAGTTCACAACGTACGGATTTGTTTACCTGAACCGTACAGCTGTTCTTAACAGAAACGTTAAGGAAATAGCAATATAGAGGCATATTACTTACCTTAATGGATTTAGACGTCCGTTGTTACTACGCATTAACCCAAATTTAACCCAAAAATAAATACTTCAGTCACGAAGAGTTCACAACGTACGGATTTGTTTACCTGAACCGTACAGCTGTTCTTAACAGAAACGTTAAGGAAATAGCAATATAGAGGCATATTACTTACCTTAATGGATTTAGACGTCCGTTGTTACTATGCATTAACCCAAATTTAACCGATAGATGGTCTTGGCATGTCAGGTGCATTTTTTTCAAAAGAGTATCACTTATAAAAACCTTATTTTTTACGTTTCTCTAAAAATTGGTCAACTACTGATACCTTTACCTTACTTAGGGTGAATCAGAGGAACGTGCTTTACGAATATTTCAGATTTATCAGAGGAAATTAGATTACCATCGTGGAACTTGAAGTCTCTTAGAAAGGAGAATATTGTCAGTGTTTGTTGATCACTCAGATTTTTACATGAAATTTCTTTAATTTGAAACGAGCTTCCGTGAACTTAGGGCAAATTAGAAAAATGTGCATTAAGACTATTTGGGAATTATATTAACACTTATAGCGCCGGCTATTTTGTTGGAAAGTTTACTTAAAGCGCTGCAATATTTACGAGTTTTGTAGAAACATGCACTTTTACGAAATCGAATAAAGTAACTCTTGTAAAACAGAAAATGTCCGTTGACAAATTTTACATAGTGCTTATTACAGGTACATCGACGAAACTTTCATATACTCAGTGCAGATTAAGAGAACGTGCTTTACGAATATTTGGCAATTATATTAATTGCGAATTAAAGGGCTGGTTTCAGAATGTAGATACGAACGTGCGAGCATTCCATGGCCTATTCAGGGTCTGTTTAATATTACTCCTTTCTAATCAAGATGTGCAGTGGTTATATATTCCATTGTTTCGTAAATTTATTTAATTTTTTTCTGCTAAAACGAGGCACACGTGGCTGTTTAATTAAACATCGGCATCATCGGGCTTATTGAAAGCGTGACGACCTATCGAGTCGATTCTGTGAACACTGGCACGAGCCAGGTAACGCGAAATTCCAGAAACTACGGTGATTTTCGCGACGGAGACGCGAATACGATAAAAATGCTCGTAAAAGAGAAGCATACGGTAAATTTGCTTATGTTGAAGTGCATAAATTTATGGAATTCCGAGAATACGAGTCTCATCTCCCTCTTTTACGAGCGTACATAAGTTTGTAATAACGTGTGCAACGTTTGTTAGTGAAAGAACGAACACTATTCGATAAGTCTAACAATACAAACGATACGTTTATATACATATTCGACGTGTATTTTTCTTTCTTTCTTCGCAGATGGAGGGGCTCCGTTTACAAGCTAATCTGGCGGGAACTACTGGCCTACCTGTTCGTCTACTACCTCATCAATTTAACGTATCGTTATGCGCTGAACGAGCACCAGCGGGTGTGAGTACATGAATACGTTCATTTCAATATCTCTCCTCGCGCTGAAATTTCCTTCGACCGATGGAAAATGGAAGTTTTAACCCCTATGTCAATAATTCTCACTTAAAATATTTGATCTTCCAGGTAAAAGATTTGAATATTCGGCCGGATCGTTCTTATTTCGCACATTTCCTATCCGTGTTTGCCTCGAGTTTACAATGTTCTGTAAGCACCACTCGAAAACAAAGAATTAAAGTCAGGATAGTGTGGTATCCCAAAAATAATTCATTCTGTATTCCTAAGCGATTCTTAAGGTTTCCGGCGTCCGTCTCGCTCGACGGCTATTTCCAGAGTGTCCTCTCCGCGTCGTATCCCACGTTGCTCCGAAAAACCGTAGGAGCCCCCTCGTTCGACTTTCCGGGGAAAGGGCTTAGTTTATGGCACCCTCAGGTACCCGCGCGCTTTCTCTTCCTGGGTGACAAAGTCCAGGCCACCACTTCGCCGCCGGAATCTCGCATTTCTTACAGTTCTTATCGGAAAGCTACTAAAATTGGACGATAAAGTAGACGACAATTCTGGTTGTTGACATAAGTGTTAATCCATAACAACGAGTCAGACTGGTGACAGAAATTCTAGTCGAGACATGACAAAAGTAGTTATATTAATAAGAAACATTCATTATAATCCTAACTTTCGTTTGAATTTGTAACACTGAGAATTACCAAATGCAACGAATCTATAGCAGGTAAACTTTCGTCGGCCGATACAGTACTGGAGCACTGAACGACTGACGCTTGGATGTGAGGTGGGTGAGGAACGTCGTTACACCGTTTTCACCTGAATTTATTAAAGTACAAGTGCGTATGGTCGGCGTACAATTGGTCCAGAAAATACAATCGTTTACTTTGTTAATTGTCCCGGCGGCAGCGGTTCGGCGGGTACGTCGCGATGGTCGGTAAAGTAACAAACTGTCCGGAGGTGTAGGCGTACTGGGTTTTTATATTGTTAGGACAGGGAGACAGGAGTAGCGATAGATACAGATAGAAGTGGAGAAAGTGGTCACTCGAGGACGAAGGCAAGCTTAACCCCTTGCACTACGCTGAACCTCGGAAAAAGCCAGGCCAAACCCGTCCGCCTGAATGGTCGCGAAGAGTGGCGGAGCCCGAGTGCCGAAATTTGAGATACGATATCTTACGACTGAGTGCAACATAGTCGCGCTACGAGCCACGAGTCTGACTCGTGATATTCAAGTTTGGCCTAAAATTTTCATCACGAGTCAGACTCGTAAAAATAGTGCAAGGGGTGAACCCGGGGAGAGACAAAAGAACGGAAACTAAAATCTGAAGGAGTTGGAAAAGAGGAAGTTCGCGTGGAAGAATAGCACGTACCCGCCACAGATGCATAGTCAGAAAAGAAATCATAGGTTAAGGGGTTGACCTTATTAAGTTTGAACCTTAAATAAACATCAGGTAAAAGCACGTATCGTCTCTTTGAAATTGAGACGTACCGTCCTATTCATCTTTCAGATTAGTTTACCGTAAAATCTCCCAAGTGGCAATAACGTCGATGTTAAAAGTTGGAAAAAAATCGAAATAATTCACGTTATCTCAGGTTTTAACTCGCGAAATGTCAAGCGGAGGACACGTGGGTATCTGGTGGCATAATCGCGAACCTTTAGGTCGAGAAACCCACGCGACACCGACCTTGGTCGTGCAACAAAGCCTACTCGAGATTGCAATTCATTGGTTAATGTTAGGTTTTCTGTAGAAACGGTTTATGGCACGATCGACCGGGAACGGTTATTTTAGAGTTGAGGATTTTCGTTTATTGCTTGCACGGGTCTAATCACATCCTGCGAGGGTCACCAGAATTGCTTTGCTAGATTTTCAGTAATTTGTGCCCCTCGCGCTCGATAGCCTACGAACATATCATAAACCACGAATTTCCGAACGGTCCGCTTGCCGATTAGTCACCCGGAGGGATCGACCGGGAACGGTTATTTTAGAGTTGAGGATTTTCGTTTATTGCTTGCACGGGTCTAATCACATCCTGCAAGGGTCACCAGAATTGCTTTGCTAGATTTTCAGTAATTTGTGCCCCTCGCGCTCGATAGCCTACGAACATATCATAAACCACGAATTTCCGAACGGTCCGCTTGCCGATTAGTCACCCGGAGGAAATTCCAGATTTTTGGGACCTTCCGCCCACCCCTCGCGACCCTCTCGCACCCTTCCAAGGTGGCAGCGCGCTAAGGGCGCACTGGAAGGGCGGTGAAGACGATATTAGACACGCTGATTGGCAAATGCAATCGTTAACCATTACCCAATCAGCGTGTCCCAAGAAAAATCCCTCTCACGAACGTCCGAGACTCGACGTCGGAGAGAGTCCACGAACAAGGAGAACCAAGGAACAACCAGCTCACATCACGCGATACCATAGATCAGTTTTTACAAGTCCCAATCATTTGGGTGGTCCTTCGAACCAGTATCTAGACGGCACAACATCGTGCAAACGTCCACATAGCTCGAAAGTTCATCGCCACAACCACGGGCATTAATAGTTAACATCGGCAAATTTACGACAGACTCGCTTTTCATTCGTGTTAAAATATCGTTTACCTCGTTTCCTTTGCTCGAGCTTGTTTAACTCTCTTTTTTCCGCTTCGTTTTTTACGATCGTATTTATCACTCGTTTCCCCGTTCCGCGGAATTTTACGATGGTCGCGATGAGACCGTGGAAGTCGTCCGCGAATCGAAACGTCTATTAACCATGATAGTAAAAATCAATTTACGCAATTGCGAGTGGAGCTGTCGATTCATTTAAAGGGACACTTTTTACGGCCGCCTGGAAGTCAGGCAAACCACGAAAAGTGTTTTGCTCGTTAATAACAGATTTAAATATTTCTAAATGACGATTATCCGCGAAAAGATGTCTCACGTTTCTATTTCGCGTGTTGATACCGTAAGTAAAATGGTTTCAGGAAAGGAAATATTTTACGGTTCTATTATACATGCAGATGTCGTAAATAAAGTTGTTTCTTTCGCGAAAGAGTATCATTGGAAAAAAGGTATCTTACGTTTCTATTGCGCATACAGATATTATAAATAAAATTGTTTTCTCCGTGAAGAAAGTATCGTTCAGGGAAAAAGATAATTTACGGTTCTATTATACATGCAAATATCATAAATAAAATGGTTTTATCCGTGAAAAAGGATCATTTACGCTTCTATTGCACATACAGAAATTAAAAAGTCTTATTTATCTATCAGAAATCAAATTATTTCTTTCGCGAAAAAGTATCATTCAGGGAAAAGGATAATATACGTTTCTACTGCACATGCAGATATCATAAATAAAATTGTTTCGTTCGCGAAAAAGTATCACAAATAAAATTGTTTCCTCCGCGAGAAAACATCATCCAGAGAAAAAGATGTCTTGCGTTTCTATTGCACATGCGGATGGATATCCTAAATAAAATTATGTCTTTCGCGAAAAAATAAGATTGTTTCTTTCGCGAAAAAATATTCAGGAAAAAAGCTAATTTACGTTTCTGTTGCACATGCAGATATCGCAAATAAAATTGTTTCCTCCGCGAAAAAATATCCTCCAGAGAAAAAGATATTCTACGTTTCTGCCCCACACTCGAATGTCAGATATCGTAAATAAAATTGTTTCCCCCGGATGTACAAACCATACAAGGTGTGCGTTTTGCACAATACACGCCGGAATGCGCCCGAGACTCATCCGTGGCCGGTATTAAAAAACGCATAAAACTGTAACCTGTTATTTATGCGGAGATTAAAAAAACGAGCGAAGAAGATGCCGTGGCTGGCGGATGTTAAGAAGGTCCCTCTTCTTCCTTCAGCCAGTTTCGATTCGCCTGTTCTAAATTTAGAACCGTAAGGGCCGGTTCGTGGCTGGCTTAGGGCCATGTCCGGCCCCGAACAATCATACCAGAGGCCCTCGAAATCGGAACGAAGCCCCTCTCGTATAATTCACAGATTTCGTGCGATAAATTTCGATCCTTTAATGGGACTTTTTTATTCAGAAATTCCCACCCTATGGCATTGTGTTCCTAGAACTTGGAAAAAACCGTCGTCTGTCTTTAAATCGCTTTTAAACATTTTTCTACGACTTTTGTGCATTTCTTATCATTTTTATGGCTGAGTATAGTAGTGAGCAAAGATTCTAATACAGCGGTAGTTCTCGTATATTTCACAAATTTCGAACGAGTCTTTTTCATATAAAAATTCCCACCTACTAGCATTCTATCCTAGAATTTACAAAAATACTGTCAACAATCTTTAAATCGGTTTTGAAAAATTTTCTGTTTAACATTTCTATGATTTTTATGGATTTCTTATCATTTTCATGGCTGAGTATAGTAGTGAGCAAAGATTCTAATACAGCGGTAGTTCTCGTATATTTCACAAATTTCGAACGAGTCTTTTTCATATAAAAATTCCCACCTCCCACCACTCTATTCCCAGAATTTACAAAAAACACTGTCGTTACTCTTTAAATCCTTTTTTAATATTTTTATTTGCTATCTTTACGACATCCGCGATAGACCTCTTATCATTTCTCCAGCTAAGTCCGAGAGCAAGCAAAGATTCAGACAGAGTGATAATGAAAGCAACGAACCGAGTCGACGAAAGTTCATCAACCTGTCCTGAAATAACGTAAATACTCGCGTAGTGAAAAAAAAAAACAAACGACACAGTACCAAAAATTAACGTCGAAGCATAGCTAATCGTAATCGCCGGTCCTCTGCCGAAACGTACGCAGTACCGCTAACAGATTTTCGCGTGCAGCTGCGAAATCCTAGTGGAAATTCCCATTTACCTGGAGTTACCGATACGTAAGACCGGTAGTGGTTGTCTGGACGAGTGACGGTATCACCTCAACCTTGCTCCACTTGTAGGCGAGGCGGTGTTATATACGAAGTATACGAACCGCACGTGATACACCAGCAACTAAACAAATATTTAACCGTGGTACACAATTTGTGCAAACGTTCGATTCACCGCGCGGGATCGTGACTCCCCGTTAATTGCCCCTTAGAACGGAACTTCCGCCGAGTTCGTACGAGAGAGATAATGTAAACGCGAGAAACGGTTCACGGTTCAATAAAGGATTCGTGACGATTGTCTGTTGCAGAATCTTCGAAAAGATCAGATACTACTTCGGGAACTCGAGCGAATCGATACCGATGTCGTTCGTGCTTGGCTTCTACGTGAGCCTGGTGGTGAAACGATGGTGGGAGCAGTACAAATTATTACCCTGGCCCGACAACCTGGCCCTCTTCATCAGCGCTGCAATTCCTGGTAACGTAAGTACGAAAATCTTTCACGAGTCGCTTTGATTTAACCCTCTTGGGACGTAAAGCCCGATACGGAGTCTACGAAACTCCTCAACTTCCGGTTAGTTTATGAATATTACGAATATTAAGTTACGACAACTTTTCCTACCGATTCACCTTTATTACACGTTTTCCTAACGAGCATTGTACAGGGTGTCCCACGCAACTGGAACAGGCTGTACCTCCTAAACGGTTGGGAATAGATGTTATAAGTAGAAGTTAAATGGTATCAGACGGTGCATAATAGTGCACCAATCGATGCAGTTTCTTGTGCTCTACATAAAAGTACTAACATACTTATGCCCTAAAGTTATTCGTTAGGAAGTTATCGAAGCTGAAAGTTCTCTGATTATTTCGTTCTCTTTGTCCCACGCAACTGGAACAGGCTGTACCTCCTAAACGGTTGGGAATAGATGTTATAAGTAGAAATTAAATGGTATCAGACGGTGCATAATAGTGCACCAATCGATGCAGTTTCTTGTGCTCTACATAAGAGTACTAACATACTTATGCCCTAAAGTTATTCGTTAGGAAGTTATCGAAGCTGAAAGTTCTCTGATTATTTCGTTCTCTTGGTAAGTGTTCCAGAGTACCTATGTTATGTTCCATTCAGAGAACTTTTAGCTTCGATAACTTCCTAACGAATCAGTTTAGGGCATAAGTATGTTAGTACTTTTATGTAGAGCACAAGAAACTGCATCGATTGTCAGAAACAAAAAAAAAGTGCAGTTGCATTTTTCTGATGCACCGATGCACAAAAGTGCATAAAATTAGTTGCATATTATGCACCGTCTGATACCATTTAACTTCTACTTATAACATCTATTCCCAACCGTTTAGGAGGTACAGCCTGTTCCAGTTGCGTGGGACACCCTGTAGAATAGAGTGGTTGGTTGTGTTAACCCTTTCGACTCCTTTGTCGAGTGTGACTCGAGATCAGTTTCGTTCACAGGTACGAATGAAGTCATTTTTAAATTGCCAGTTTAAATATGTGTTATATTTTGCAATATTTTGTTTACCTGGGTGAGCAATAGGTACACATGACCCTTAATGCTATTTTCAATATAATTAGTAGAAAACGTTGTTTAAATTGCTTCCTATCGAGAAAACGTCTTTTGAAGTGCATTTCAAACAAAATTCTTCAAACAATAGGGAGTTATTGGAAAGAAACTTTGCAGTTCGAAGAGTTAATTTCATTTTAATATAACAATGTCGAGTTCTGAATAGAATGGAAGAAAATAAAGAAAATAGAATCAGATGTAAGGATATGGTTGAGTGAAGATAGGGACGCGGGCCGGTTTATGACCTTTCGGTCTGCGGATGAACCCGGTCCCAACGCCTGTAATTTCATTTTAATATAACAATGTCGAGTTCTGAATAGAATGGAAGAAAATAAAGAAAATAGAAACAGATGTAAGGATATGGTTGAGTGAAGGTAGGGACGCGGGCCGGTTTATGACCTTTCGGTCTGCGGAGGAACCCGGTCCCAACGCCTGACTCCCCCACGCGCTAAGGGCTGGGTCAGGAAGGACCCAGCCACGTGCTTGCGGTCCTTGCCGGGTAGAAACCCCCAACTTGCGCCAGGGTTTCACAAAGGCAGGAGAGGGGCGTCAAAGCCGGCATATAAGGACGCGTTAGGAGCACTACCGGGTAGAAACATAAGAACTATAAAAATTGTAAGGATTGCAGGAGAGTAAATTGAGCCGCTTAGTCAACGACGAAGTAAATATAGTTTTTTTTAAATTATCGAACGAAGCACTGTTTAAACTGAAACCCCTTACACAGAGGAGTCTCTGAGACTCGACACTAGAGGGTTAAGGAGAGGTAATACACTCCTTAAGTGGCAGAGATTCTGGTCGAGATGTGGGAAAAATAGTTACGTTACTAAGAAAAGTTCATTTTAATCCGGACTTTGTTTTAATTTGCAAGACTGAGGATTACTAAGTGATCTGTAATATATTAGCTTTTGTTACCTAATACAGTACTGAAATATTAAGGGGCTAAGGTGTCCGAGGACTCTCTCGCGGTCGAAACTAAATAGGAGTGATTTTCAAGTGCAAATGCAAATGTTCAAATCTCGCAATTAATGTGAAAAACAGAAGTGTCCACGGTTTCAATGCTCTCTGTTCTAGATTAGCGACTTTATAAACGGCGACCCTAGTCTCGCACGAACGAACGATAAACGCAGTCGAAGGTATAGCGTTCGTCTCATTACGCTAATGAATTGCCGTGACACGTTTCAGTGTCGTTAACCTAAGTAGGTGCCAGCTCCTCGGAGTCACGCCACACCCAGCAGCGAAAAAAGAAAAAAACGAATGCAGAGAGCGCGATCATCCCATAATTGGCAAGCGAATCTTCTCGTTTCTAGAGCGTAGTCGTCTGGCTAACGGATAAACGAAGTAACAGGACGATAAAGCGAAGTCTATCCCGATAGAGATACGGTGCCGCGACCCTTGGCACGCGATTCCCTTACCTCTGGCACACGTGTCCGCGCGCGACCACGCTGCAGCGAGAAATTGCCGCTCGTTATCGTTACTTTCTCTGATCGTCTGAACCGGTAACGAAAGTTCGTTTCTATGAACGAACGCCACCTGCGCGTGTACCCTCGAAATGTGATTCCCTCGGAGCTTCGTGTTACCTCATCGTTATCTAACGATTAAGCTTCCCTGCATTTGGCGTGTCGAGTGTGAAAGAGTTAAGAGTAGGTATAGACACGGCGGTTTTTTTGTTTTCAAGGAACGGGTAATAGGGGTGATTTAGCAAAGTTGAAGATGAGACTTGGTAGATACGAGGTTCGAATTCGAAGGTATCTTCGAGCTGCGTGTGGTCAATGACACAATGTCGAAGTGAAAGTGCAACGTGTATATCGTAGCGAGAAAGAAGGACGAACCTACGCGTTGTGCACACCTCGTGTGAAAGAGAGCCAGCGTGGTTTGTCCTCGTTGCTCTCTGCCGAGAGCAAAACTACATCGCTCCGTAAAATGTGCACGCGGAACGTACATACACGTACACCGCCCCAGCTGGAAGCTGGTGAACGCATACCACCGGTTGAAAACTGGCTGGAAGGTTTTCCGTGGCTACTGGTGTCGTATTAATAGAACGATCGTCTACTAAAGGACTTTAGTAAGGACTTAATCGCTTCCTCGTGCGACGTTCTCCTCGACAGGGAGTTCTCCGACGTTGTGGGCTCTCCCCAAGAACGTTGTTACGTGCTGGGAAACGTTGGCGAACGGTGATCGTCGTCTTTGGCGAACATAATGCCCGGTTCACACTGGGAAGAAGTGTTCGCGAGCTTCTCTCAGACTGTTCGCCAGCAGTCCGCGGGCAGTTCGCGGGCAGTTCGCGAGCTTCTCTCACACTGTTCGCGGGCAGTTCGCGGGCAGTTCGCGAGCTTCTCTCAGACTGTTCGCCAGCAGTCCGCGGGCAGTCCGGGAGCTTCTCACAGACTGTTCCCGAGCTTCTCTTAGACTGTTCGCCAGCAGTCCGCGGGCAGTCCGGGAGCTTCTCACAAACTATTCGCGAGCTTCTCTCAGACTGTTCGCCAGCAGTTCGCGGGCAGTTCGCTAGCTTCTTTCACACTGTTCGCGGGCAGTTTGCGAGCTTCTCACAGACTGTTCCCGAGCTTCTCTCAGACTGTTCGCGAGCACGAGCGTGAACCCGGCATAACGCTTGTCCCACCTTCCGATTTTCACGCGATACCCAAGAAAGTTTAGAATGCACACGAACGAACGAAGAAGAGCGAACGATAGAAGTTGCAACTGAATTTCTGCACACATAAGAACGAGCAAGGTCTCGAGTGTAGGAAACGGGACTCTAGTTTTCTACATGTATGTAGAAGAGAGCCGCTCGCTCGGTCATGTGGTCACGTAACACAAACTATCGGATTTGTGAATGAGCAGCGTCGAGTGGGCAGCACGAGCTTCTGGGCTGTGCCTTTCATTGAAATCTAATTGGAATTCAGACCCCGAGGCGAGAAGGATGCCTCAACTCCCACCTTCTCTACCGTGAGGAGGATCCTTTTCAAGCTGCCAAGCCGTGCATTTTTACACGCGCGACGTTAAGTCGCGGCATTCCGAGGAAGAAGGGACACAGTGTCTCTGTGTTTTCAGCGGAGGAAACACGGAGGGGAGAGAAAGAAAAAGGACTCGAGCTGTTCGTTACAGAAACACCAATGCCTGGGAAGAACAGTCAACGATCGATGTTTCATCAAACCTCTCGACAACTTTTACATATGAAACCTACATATAGTTGGGGCCACGATATAGCGAGGTCGTAAATTAAACTCTCAAGAATCGGCATCGATTGATGTTGCAGCACTCAAGGCCGTGTGTTGCAGTCTGTTTGAGGGTTCCAACAATAAACGAATGGTAGCATATGATTTGGTACTTCAAGTAGAAAATTGTATTTCATTTACAAATGGAAAATATGTTAATATTAAAGCTACACAAACTTTTCGCACTTTCTATCTGTATATAACACGAGTAGATAAACTAAGATGCTAAAGACATCAATAAGACCTTTACCTGTAACCGTACTTCCAAAAGCGGCTTCCCCCAGAGGGAGAAACCCTAATTTGTCCTAGCTGCATGCATATTAGAATCAGTTGACTTTCGCTGGATACAAGAATTCTTCGTACGGTCCTGACAATGGTTTCAAGTACTTATCTGCTCGTATCTCTGTCAATTTTCGGGTCCCGGCAGCTAAAACATGTTTACTTTGACGCCTGACCGATTTTACGACCTCGCTATATCGTGGCCCCGACTATACTTTTCTACACCGTTATTCGTTTACAATCGTACAGATTGACGAAGAAGAAGAAAAAAACACAGTCCATTTAGAGTCCTACGAACAGCGTAACCTTTAAGATAGATTCCTAGACGCGAGTTCCAGATGCCTGAAGAGATTCACAGCGTAGCATCGCTCCGGGCAAGGAATTCAAAGAACCTCTACGAAGGTGAAAGTAATTAGTCTATAACTATCAGCCATCGAAAAGAAAAAAAAAAGGTTACCTCCTTATTCGACGTGGAGTAACCCCAATTTTTTCCCCCCTCGAATATCTCCGAATAACCAATACGGGGACGTCGGGAACGAGGGTAATGGTGAAAAGTGAATCTCTGAATTGTACCGAACGCGTGAGTGTGCACAGCGAGTGTACACCGAACCGTGGCCATTCATATTTCGTAATTAACGTAAAGCCGAAGAAAGTGTAATTCGACCGTTAAGAGTGGAAATGAACGGGCTGTGTCGGAACGTTGGCGGAACACGCGAACGTAGTTGCAATTAATCAAGAATAATCACGTTTCCTCCGCTTTCAGCACGGTTGCGACTTTCTTCTTCAGATCGCTACCTCGGATCGTTCTAAATCAGGCACGTGGCCTTACCAAGTCGTTACGTTCACCGGTCTCTCTCTCTCTGTCCACGTGTTATTAGCCGGTCGAAAATTTTAGTTTCGACAAACTTTCTTCTTACCGTTGCATGCATTATATCGAGGCGTACGAGACGTGCCTCGATCCACAAAACGCTTCGTCTGAATCTCGTCGTGCTCCACATACGTAACGAATCGGGTTGATCGGCTATTCAATTAACGATTACCGACGCGATTGCCAACGGTGATCGAGAAGCTAGCTGAACGGTGAGAAAACCCCGATCGTGTTCTCACCTGGGAATTCTATTCTCAAGGAAACAGAACGAAGCGACGCTCGCCGAAGACGGACAAGTCTCTTCTTTTTCCGCTTGGGGAAATTTTCGATACGGTCGGTTGGCTACGATTTCCGTCCGAATTGACATTCCATCGAGCTATGCACGATCGTTCACCGCGGCGCGGCGCAGGCTCGGCGCGGCCGTTCATTACAAAACGCGTGCACACGCGCGATTACAAAATGCCGGTGCGTCGCCGTCGTTTGCCAGAAAACGAAAGGAAAAATAGCCGGCAGGCGCCACCGTGGGTTTTTCTCCGATTAATATTGGAACCGGCTCGAAACGGATTCGCGATCACGGGCCAAAAGAACACAGGGGAAAGTGTGTACAAGGCAGGAGGAAACGTGTCCGGCATTCGCGCGACCGTAGGAAACGAGCATCTTTTTTTCTTCAGCGATCTTCAACGATACCGAGTTCTACGTCGTTAACCTATTTCGAATACGTTCTCCCGCTTATTTCTTTAATGTATGCTTCGAAATGTTCCATTATGCGCGGGAGAGAATGCCGTTCGGCGGCCTTGAACGACGTAGAGAGACAAATAGCAGAGGAAATGTCCGTTCTGTTAACTGGTTGAAACTCGAAGAAATTTCTGTAGGATTGAAACGATTTCTTGGTTATTTCGTCGATCTTTTGCCTGAAGATTGTTTTCCTAACTCTTTGGTTCAGGAAACTTCGGTAAACCGAAATTTCTATTTCTTTCTCATTTTTGCAAGTTTGTGGGGGTGTTAAGCACTTGGACTCTCACTTTCCGCGTACTTACGAATTATTACACTTGGTGCTTTGAAAGGCATACTGTGTGTTAAGCACTTGGACACTCACTTTCCGCGTACTTACGAATATTGCACTTGGTGCCGTCTAATGAGTTTATCTTTCTCAATTTACACTAACTAACAATGTTCAGATGACTGATTTTAGTGGTTGAGACTGCTAATGAATGGATCTCGCTGATTCGAGATCCTACTAGTTAACTCTTAATGTTCGAAACTGACAGATCTTGAACTAATAGTCTGACTGATACTGAGCTAATAGTCTCTGAATGATATTGCACTAATGGTCTCTAACTGATATTGGACTAATAGTTTCTAACTGATACTGGACTAATAGTTGTTGAATCTCGCTGATTCCACTCTCTTTTATTTGCTTGTCCCTTCTCCAAATTCTCCCAAATTTGAGGAAGGGATGCAAAGGGAGGTTCTTAAAAATGCTAATTGACCAACCCCGTATCACCCCCTTCCATTGCGCCTGGAGCGCGAAATGTCCTTGGAGCGGGGGTGACGATGATGGTCGTTGCGAAGCGAAGTTTGGCAACAAGGGGGAAAATCCAGCCAGGTCAACGCTGACCTTCCGTCTTGCTCGGAAGGGAGTTTACCAAGTGGCCTCGGTAATTACATCGGTTTTTTTCGAAGACCCTTTTGGAGATGACTTTATGGTATCTTGCCTTGCTAGCTGAACAATAGCCTATTCTTTAATATTTAGAAAGTCTAGGTGCCGCATGTTGGCTGCAGACCGGTCTGCTAAATTAAAAATAACGGTTTACTGAAATAAAGTCACGTATCATAAAATCGTTCCCTTGCTGTCCTAACAGGGGGACTTTAATAGGAGTGTTCACGCGGTTCGCGACCTGTTGAACCA
This sequence comes from Habropoda laboriosa, assembly GCF_001263275.1. Classification (NCBI taxonomy): domain Eukaryota; kingdom Metazoa; phylum Arthropoda; class Insecta; order Hymenoptera; family Apidae; genus Habropoda; species Habropoda laboriosa. The sequence goes on along the minus strand of NW_017100272.1, from coordinate 42,528 downwards.
GCGGGATTCCCTTACGAACTCTTATGCAGGTAAGGGATAATTGACTGAGAATGGGTTGGATTTTGTAACACTCAATTATTATTTGCAAACATTAGTGAAATCTAAGCTATCTTAAAACTAGGAGTCTTTAGAGGGTGGTGGTTGATATTTTAACTGATCTAACCTATCGGTTAGAAAAAATGCGGAAGGAGAAACAAAATAGCCACCCCCAAGCAAACCGTCACTCTCAGGTAGAACACGTGCTCCCTGGGTGACCGTCGCGAAAATCCGCTTGCCTCGAAACCCGGAACGGTACAGGTAATAAACTTATGAAGCACTCTGAGGTGAACAATACATGAAAGAAACAAAGTAAAATTCTAAACCTCGGTCATCGGTGAAAAAACAGGGACTTATAAGGAATGCGATGGAGAATCAATGGCTTCATAAAGTTATTGTCTCTACCGACGGGTCAGGATTTGGAGAAATACTTGAACGATGTAAAATTTAGAAATCCTGACCCGGTTTATGGAGGTCTCTTTCCCCTTGGGGTAGTGTAGGTATGTGCCGCGTAACAAGGAGTGTTGGGTAATTTTTGGTTCTTCGGGGTGAAAGCACCTCTATTTTTCTCTTTATGACAAAAACTATGACGGATATTTCCTGTACTAAGTGTTTCCTATACTGACCTATACTAAGATCACAATTTTTTCATTTAAACAACAAATTTTGTAACAATCTGATTGCACAGTGTTACAGAGCATAAAAAACTATTAAACTTTTTATATCCAGCATAGTTTTCAAGAAGGCGCACTAATTTTCAAGGGGTGTTTTCACCCTGCAGAACCAGAAAAATAGGAAAGAAGAGAAATTGCCTGATACTTCTATCGAAGTCTCTTACAAACTTGTAAAACAGTTTCCAAACTGATTGTGAGTTACGTAAATACAAGTGAAAATACGATTCGGTCCGAAATTGAAATTGGAGCTAAAATGAAACTTTATTACAAATGCCATACGTCATTTGTCATATCGTAACCATAATCTGCATAACGAGTGTGTCACGTAATTATATAAGAGAGGGGGTTAAACATTCTTTATGAAAATTCCTTCGTGAAAATATTTAAACTTTCTGCCAGAGGCATTACGATGATTTATGCGATCGCTCGTTACGTTATTTTTCAACGATCATTAACGACGGAATTATCGCTGTGGGCTGGCGTGCACGCACCTCGTGAACGTTCCAATGCCCGAAGCGAGTCGTCGACGTCGTCGTCGTTCGGGGCAATAATTTTGAAATGTTTTCACATTGCAGGACGAGAGAGGCAGACTGATGAGGAGAAACATCGTGAGATATGCAGTGCTCGCCTATGTCATCACGCTGCAGAGGATCTCGTTGCGAGTTAAAAGACGATTTCCAACGCTTCAACACATCGTAGATGTTGGTCAGTGAGTTAACCGTTTCCTTTTACCCGCTGTTTTATCCTATTCGACGCTACGAACTCGTAGGATAGTAGTGCAGAGAACCCTCCCATAAATTAGGAAA
>NW_017100272.1:18076-40869 GCF_001263275.1 Habropoda laboriosa | reverse complement strand
AAAATTAGGAAATTAAAAAATTTTAAATTTTAAAAATATAAAATTAAATTAGGAAATTAGGGGATGGCTTTTCGTGTTATTCGTGCTACGTGAGAGTTGCCTACGTTTACGAATCCATGCTACATGGAAACCATTTAAAAGAATATCGTGTTAAAGGAGGACGATCGCAATTTTTGCCCCATGTTACATGTACAAGAGGATTGGCTGTACCAAAATGTTCTTATACGTACTGCAGTTGCCCTGAAAGACCTCTAAATACGTAAACGCAAAAATAGAAAAACAATTCCTCTCAGCGCACGCTTTATCCTAATAAGTGTAAACACGCGCGTCATTGCACATCTGACCGTTGGAAGGGTCAGCTTTCTTATTCCACGAATAGGGAGGAAAAAAACGCGAGTGACCGTTCCACAGACGCTCACGTTTCGCTAGTTCTGCGCGAGTCTATTTACGGACGCGAACGTGGGACGTGGATGTGTCTCGAAAACGCGACAAGGAAGTATAACTGTTTTGGTTGTAAACGGTTGAACAATTCCCGAAGTCGAAAACAACCGATAACATCTCTCAAGTTTCTATCCAGTCTTTGATTTTTTTCTTCAATGTTTATAGCACTGTTGCCTACGTTCGTAGCGAGAGGTTACGTAACAATTGTTACTGGCATGCTGTATTAAAACGTTACTTCGCTTTCTATGAGTAATCCTATCTGTTATTCATCGTTAAACGTTTCGACTCTATACTGTGTATGTATTTGCATCCACGCGTCGATTGACAGTGGTGAGAAGTTGAAACGAAGATCGATGAATTCGATTGAAAAGTTATCCTCGAATAATTCGGCAACGGAAGAACGCGATTCGATTCGACTCGAGTCCGATATGCTTCCTTGCCGATCATTGCTACTTCAAGGATGTACGGCTAATTAACACACACGCCAGAGTTCCTATACGATTAAACGATACTCTTATGGTAACAAGGACGATTTAACGACAAATGTACGCGAATTCTTTCCAAAAGGAGTGGGGCGCGAAGATTTTTGGCATGCCCCCGCGGAATTACAATTAGTCCTTAATAAGTAATTCGTATGGATCCATTGTATGTTAAACGTCGGTGTATTTGCACCACGGAACCGTTATTTAATCGAAATCGAGACGTGTGTCATGTCTACCCTTGAGGCGGTTCGACCGAACATTTGTAACTGTGCGTACGTCGACAGAAACGTTATTTATATCGTACGTCTGCCTCAAATCGTTAACTTCGTGTTTCAACACTTTCTTTTCATCCTTGGAAACTTCGAAGGAATGCACGAGTCGTTTTCGTTCTATCCTTGTTTACCGATAGAGCGAGACGAAAGTGTACACACACGAGTTTCGAAGGTTGACGACGAATTTTCGAAACTTTGATAGGCATGCAGACCGTTAAATGGTTATATAACTCACCATCTTCGTTGTCTGTCATTTAGCGTAGAACGTTGCCCTGACGTATTGCACCCTTGTTTCTGCAGATTTTCTCGAATAAGTAATCCAAATTTTGCTTGCACCGCACTTTGCGCACTTTAATATAACGACCATGTTTTCACTGTACACGTATCACCACTATTTCTTTCACTTCACATCGTTAGGATATTTGTGCACAAAAGGATAACTGCGTCGTTAGTAGATACGATTTTAACACGTTCAAATACCGAATAGAATATACACTACACTGATAACCGTAGCCACTGAGAATTATTACCAACTATAATTGACGTAACTGCTCCCCACAACATAAACGAATCGATGTATGTTTTGTTCGAAAGAAGTGTCGCGTTACACATATTATGAGAAATGTACCACAAGTTACAAAACATCGTACTGCCCACCGGTCTGTTCACGTGCAATTTCAATTCCGGTTAACTACACCGATAAGCCGCGAATTGTTACGTATAACACTTTGTTTGACGCGTACACACGTAGATGAGACGAATCGCGATAGATATAGGTACGTTCTGCCATACGAACAACAAAATTCGCAACGAAATGCAGAATGCTTCAGACGCGACGTTTGTAAAGCACTCCGCACGCCATATTTGATGCCCGCGATGAAGCGCGCGCAACTGCTTGTATTAATTATTAGGGCGGTATTTTTGAATTAATGTTTCATATATTAAAACGTGCATTTCATTTGAATTCGAATTTTATATTTAAAAATAACTTCAATTTGAAACTGAATATTTGAATAGTTTCACTTTATGATTCGAATATTAAAATTTGAGTATCTTAAATTGGCTGAATTTAAATCTTGAATAATTTGAATTTGAATGGTCCAATTCAAATGGTGCTCTCTTTAACGGCAGTGGGTGAGTTCAAATGGTGCTTACTTTAACGGCATTGGCTGGACTCAAATTTTCAATATTCGAATTTCATTGGTCAGTTTTCAAGCTCGAATAATTTGAATTTGATTGGTCCAATAGGCTGACTTCAAATTTTCGAATAGTTTGAATTTCATTAGCTGAATTTCGAATCTGATTGGTGGAATTTGAACATTTAAATTCGAATTTGATCGATTCACTTAAATATGGGTAAGATTGAATTTTAAAGATGTTCCCACGTTCGTTACGAGTTTTACACGAAAACTGAACGCGAGAATCTGTCCATAGCCGGCTTCCACAATTACGCTTACGGTACCGGTAGGCGCACAGAAGAAGCCGTTTCCTGGGATGCAAAAGAAAGACACAAATCTACGCGGTTTTTGTGAATCGGCGCGGCGGCGGCAATGATGCGCTTGTCGACTAGAAATAGCACGCATTTTTCCACCACCGATTCCGCGAATCTTCCATGAACATGAGTACGCTATAGGCTCCTCGTAGCCGTGGAAATAAGTGACGAGCAGCAACAACAAGAAACGATCCTTCCGTGGAATTATCTCCGTGTACACGTGAACATGTCAGCATCACGCACGAGAGTCGTCGAAAGAAACGCGTCGGTCTGTCGGTCGGTGAAAGAAGAGAAGCATCGCGGCGAAGACGATCCAAATCCGTTTTACCAGCGTCCGCTGGAAACGGGCCTTACTGTCTCGCCAGCAAAACGCCGTGGATCGCCGCGTGAGATCTCCATCAATAATTCATGCAGCGAGAACGCGTTCGCGTTCTCCGCGGACTTTGAGGGGAAAAAAAGTAATGGAAACCGCTCTGGATACTCGACGTCGAAACGCGCCGGGTTGCTAACACCAAGATGTAATTGCGATTTTGCGGTGTTACGTCCTTTCCGAAGGATTACGCCGATATTTATGGTCGTGTAAATAAAACATGGTGTATACCTACCCTGCCATGATCTTGAGAAACGAGGAAGCTAGGGTTATGTTCGAGGGAACGTTGCTTTTCGTTTCTTCGTCCGATACGTTAAGTTTATTCCGACGTCGAACAATATATCCTCTTCTTCTCTTAATTCAGACAAATGGGATATTTTCGCGAAAAAAAGCCACCTCTATTTTTCTGCAAACGTGAAACGCAGCTTGGGGAACAAACTGCGTTTCAACGGGAAGATGGAGTGGTAGAAATAGTAAACATTGTTAGGTTCTATTTATAACATTGAACCGGAGTTCTTCTTCGAAACGCATCGAGTAAAAGTCGACTGGCGCTCGGCGTGCAATCCTCGGCCACCAAGTGCAATGAGTATTCCACGCGTAACAGTAGGAAAACGTGCGCACGGCAGATTTTAGACCGCTTAAATTGCAAACGATTCTATTTACCAGTCGCATCGCAACGTGACCGTTATGGTCGTTGACTTTCGCGGAGACTTGCGAAAGACGCGGATGCAAATCACCGTGCTGACACGGAATCTCGTATCAGCCGACAAGAAGAAAGAAAAAAAACAAGTCTCCTCGAAGAATCCCCCGGGTACTAATTAACACAGCCTCCAGTTCCGACAGGCATCGCAGAGTTTGTCCAAAAAAGCTTGTCCTAGCCGGCTAATCGTTTTCTCCGAAGAACGCGCCTCCTGTTCGCCAAGTTTAATTTTAGAATATTACGCTATTTAACGATCGGCGATAAACGAAAGCGCCGAGATGCAGGAGAGTAAGGGACTATTAAAAGACGCGGCTGAAGAGAGGAATTCCTCGAATATCTTCAAGGATCGATTGGACTTTCAACGTGGCGACAGGTACACCAGATAGGCAGATAAACAGAAAGAGAGAGAGAGAGAGAGAGATATTCTCGAACGCAATTAGAATTAGCATTCCGATCTGGAAATTGCGCCGCTACCCGTAGATAGTCAACTACCGAAAGAATTCTCGAGAGCTGGGTCGGGCAAGGAGTAAATCGAGCGTTTAGACTCGCGCCGCCAGGCAATTTTCACGTGCGTCCGGGTAATTTTCAAGAAGCGAGTCGAGAGAGACCGCTTAGAAACGCGGAGCGCCGGCGCCGGCGCCAGTTCCTCATCCTTTTCCTTTTCCCTCTTGGCTCGTTTTGCTCGCCGCCGACCGGACCAGCGCCATGTAGTTTAACCATCTATTCCCGGACACCGTGGCGAGTGGACGTTACAACAGGCTTCTTCTTACTACCTGCCTTCCACGTCGTCGTCGTCGTCGTCGTCTTCTTGCTCATCTCCGTTGCTTTTTCTTTCCCCTCCCCCTACGTCGATCTCTCTCTCCTTCCTCTCGCATAGAAATAACCCGCGTCGCGGTAATTACAGTCCATCTGGAGTGCCGATACTGTGCCATTTGATAAGATAATCACCGGACTGTCTTTCAACTTCCTCGGAAGGTCTCTCGGGACCGATTCTCTTTCGTCTCCACCGCGTCGCGTGAATTTCTTCTTAGATATACGCCACGACCTCTCATCGTTTCCCATTCATTTTCACCGTTACAGTGGCGCCTCGCGTCTTTCCACGATCGACACCGTTTCTCCGTCGTTTATTATCCGCCCTTTGTTAGAACCAGTTACATCCACGATATGCCTCTTAACGACCTTGCTCCTCCATCGTCTACCCATGTTTCAACGATCGTTACGTCGAAACAGTAAGACGTAATCGTAGGATCCTCTTCTACGTTCAATCCGAGATCTATATGTGTATATTTGAACGAGCAGTGGCCGCTCGTGTCCTGGACACCGTAGACGACGTTAAATATAGCCAGACGTAATGAGAGCCATAATCTATCTCTGGCTGCAGGTGGTAATTGGTTAGACTAGCGGGTACATCGAGCCCGCGAGAGTGGCGCACGGTGGTAGCGCGCGACCCAGCCATCATCATCATTATCCCGAAGATCGGCGTCGTCATCGTCGTGACCGTTCGCGACGCGCTCGGTAAGAAACATCGAAAACCCGTTTCCTCTTCTTCTTCTTCTTCTTCTTCTTCTACGTCGTTTCTTCTCCAACGTCGAGTTGTTGCATCGCTGGTCATCCATCGTCCCTCTTTCTCTCTCTCGGTCGACCGTAATACGGCGCACGCGCTACCTATATTTAGCACAAATTATTGTCCCGACGAGAGAGTTTCTCCTGCTATTATATCGACCGATCGAGCACCGTACGATGTGCAGGAAAATAATTAACCGGCGCGCGACCCGTTCCTAGGTAGATTACGATCGCGAGATTTAAGAGGTGTCGACGCGCGTGGAAAATCGACGAGCACAATGGCCGCGGTTCCGAGGCTGTCGCCTGGGAACGGAAATCCAGCGGAATTAGCGGATAGTTAAACGCGAGTATTTCAGGTAGATGGAAAGTTTGGCTCTGGAATTGTGAATCGAGAGAGGAAAAATGGTACGCTCGAAATGTTGAGAGAAATTGTATACACGGTAGGTTAAAATTAACGGAACACTCTAGCCCACTGGTTCTACTTCCTTGACCTTTCCACGAACAGTTATAACGCACGCTTTCTTCGTGGTGTGCGCAGCCACGGTTGATACCTTTGAAATGCCGGAAAATACGTTTACTTGGAGACATCCTTGAGGCGAATCGGCCTTCGCGAAGGTCGGACCTTGGTCTGTACGAACTTGAACGAAGGAAAGGAAAGGACCAATGAAACTGACCTGCTCTCACATGGAACACGCGTTTCTCGGTCCACGATACTCTGCGAATTCTGTGAATTTTCGTAGTGTAGAGATAGTGATTGCACGTGATCACGTGTCAAAAACGTTATCGATCAAACTGGTCGATGACGAATAGCACAGGCATCTCGCAACTGTGTAAATCGGCTGTATTTCCTTATTCTCTTATTCTGCCAGGTTTTACGATTCCTCGAAGTGCCACGCCGCGTGCGTCAAAAGGGAATAAAGTAGCGGTTTGAATCGATATTTTTCGCATTTAGAAGTAACGCGTTCCAGGTAAAACGGTTCCGAATTAGTGGCGATAAAATTTACCGGTGTTTACAAACCGTCCCGTGGAACAATTAAGAGCAACACACGTTCAGGTGGAATTCCCTGAGAGAGAGAGTAGAATAAGATTTATAAGAAGGAACGTGAACAACTCGCTCCGAGAGTTAGGAATAATCTAAAAATCAATCTTCATAGAAAATTATGCGTTTTCGCGAAGATCTCGAAATAATCAGATCGATGCGATATTTTCTCGTTATTGTTTAGCTTGTTTCGCCGTTCCCAGGCGTTGGAGTAAGGTTCCAACGAAATTTCACCGGCCGTACCTTTTGTACGGTTCGGTTGATAGTGAAATCGTTAGTGGCGTACCGTGGCTATCCTATCACTGTACACGTGCGAGCAAACAGTACACGCCTTTACAGTCGGGCGTGGACTGGTCGATTTTCTCTTTGGCAGCGGGCACTATTTGACACACAGTGCGCATCCTCGGTCGCGTGTGCCCGCAATGATTTAAACTTGCCCGCGTCTAATTACGCGCCGATATTTCCTAATCAGTCCAGTTTCACCGGCGCCAACCGACGATAGCGTGGCTTGGCTGGCTGCTCGATCGTGCGCGCCAAAAACGCTTCGTACCGCGATGTCGCGGAAAACCTATCGTGTTCATTCTCGTCAGTTCACGAGAAATTTTAACTCTCTAAATATGGATTCAACGATGGTTTCCTTGAAAGAAAGATCGTTGAATCTATAACGAGAGAGATGAAAGTTAAAATACAATATCAACTGTCGCCAAGGAAGTTCATCATTTTTCCGGAAAACCACGGTTTTCCCGAGCACCGGCGCCAACCGACGATAGCGTGGCTTGGCTGGCTGCTCGATCGTGTGCGCCAAAAACGCTTCGTACCGCGATGTCGCGGAAAACCTATCGTGTTCATTCTCGTCAGTTCACGAGAGATTTTAACTCTCTAAATATGGATTCAACGATGGTTTCCTTGAAAAAAAGATCGTTGAATCTATAACGAGAGAGATGAAAGTTAAAATACAATATCAACTGTCGCCAAGGAAGTTCATAATTTTTCCGGAAAACCACGGTTTTCCCGAGAAAAAAAAAGAACCGCGGTGTCGCACGTCCAGAGAACCTAACAAGTTCATAAGAAGACAGTTTACGTGGTACTTGAACCCTCCCATTACGCACTCTACGACGTTTCCCTTAAAAAAGGAAAAGAAGGATCGTAATTATATCACGGTGATGAATTAGTACGTTCGACTGCACGTTGTGATTCAGGCTTAAAGACGTAACGAAGAGGACAGAGGACTGGTTTCTCCTCCGAAGGATGCTCTTGATCGTGGATCCAGTACGGTGAGACGAAGGAGGCAAAGGACGAGAAGAAAGAGAGACGAAGGAACACGGTTGATTTTTTACCTTCGTGGCGACCTTGCCAGCCGAGCAAGGATCCTCGCGTTTATTGACCCCGACAAGCATTCTCCTCTTTAAGCCCGCTGTGCATCCCAGAGTCGTTCCCTCTCTCGCTTATCTTCGTTCTTCAGCTGATGTGCTTTCGAGAGGTAAACATCCTCCAGAAACGAGTACGGCCTCTTCTTATTCGTCGAAGCCGTTTCAGTCGGTGAACTTGTCCGTTCGTTCCCTCGTCCATGTAATTTTCTACGATTCTACTCGACTCTCCATGATCGTCGTAATCGTTTCTGAAAATCGAACTGTTTCGCTACTTTTGCACTACTGTTACCCGTTACGTGCTCGCCTGAACGATTAAAATGATAATGGATCGCCGAGTTTGCCGACGTTCATCCATTTTATCGTCTTTGTTGCTCGATACTCTGATCAAGAGTCATTAATAACTTTCGTACACACACGTGCACAACATCGTACGGTTCGTGTTATAGCAATGACTACGTAAGATTCGTGTTACCGACGTCCATGCTCCAAGTGGGAACGACTCGCGTCAAGGACCGCTTCCAGTACACACGCGAATGCTTTCGTTAATTAACGTCGATTTCGTCTCGTTAGCGGCTGTTAAACCTACTCGAGCAACCGACGATGCTTCTTCGAAATTCCTCATCGTGTCGTCGACTTTTTTCGTCGAGAATACATACGTACAATCGTATCGGTCGATTGCAAAAGTTCGTGTCCGATTTGAAAATAAAGCACAATCGGTGTGTGCAAAAGCAGATTTCGTTTGAAACTGAAATGGAACGAAACGAATGAAACAGAAGCGGTGTATCTTTCGATAGGAGTGTAACATTACGCTGAAAGAAGCATCTGTGTCGAAGTCGATAAGGTTCTCGCCACCTTCGAAAATCAGGCAGGAACTTTTGCAATCATCCAATAGATTGGTCGCGAAACTAAATCGCGGAGGCGGTGTTTTCGTCGTTGCTACAGTCTCTAGTCGATTCCACGGGCGAATCGTAAAAATCCCGTGAAAGTGGGCATAAATTACTTCCTCGCGACGATTAGTCCCCGGCGCGCGCGCGCGCACTTTCGAAAAATTTCGTTTCGAGCGGACAGAGCGTCGCGTCGTCGGCGTCGCGCATACTTTTTCGCGCGCAAAATCGCCGAGTGTGACGTGCGAAAGCGACCGAGTTTCGCTAAGCCCGAACGAGCGTAAATATTTCCTTTAAAACACCGGTGGGGGGGAAAACCTGACCGCGAGTCATGCATGCATTTCCCGGGACCGGTTTCTTCTTTCGAGTTATTTCTACCGCACAATTTCAGATCGTCACTTTTCTTCCTTTTTTTTTTCTTTCACCGTTCATTGTTCCACGTTCGTTTCGTCGCGACGCAATCGATTCGACGTGGATCGTGAACGGTCCCTCGCGAGAGAGCGTGTTGGAAGGATTAGAAAAAAGAGAGAAGAATCGAAAATGGTAGATTTAATGGATCAGTCCCGAGTAAGTACATACTATGTAGCGGTTTGGCCAAGCTCGCGCAAACACCGTACTCGCGACATCGCCGCGTGACTCATACGATGAGTTATCGCTCACGACTCTCGGTTGCAAATTCTCGAACTCATTGTATAGAAGCCATGTGACCATGCGATTGCATCAAGGTCGTACACACCGAATAAAGAACAGATTGCATATCGATCCAGCCGATAGAACCGTTCTCCGTCCGTGCGAAACGCTCGCGTGGCGTTCATTGTCGATTTTGTTCCATCGAAGATCGATAACGGCGAACGGCTGAAATGCCGCCGATTCATTCTACCGAGTAAGTACAAATATTCGATCAGGTGAAAAGGATTGCGGGATTTGGTAGTTCGCGAGGGAGTCGAGGCAAATGTAATTTAAGTGGGGAAAGAAAAAGGAATAAATTGTACAAGTTGATAAATACAATTGTATAATATTTTATGCTAATATATAAAATAAAATATTGAAAACTAAATAATATTAAATAGAAAACCTAAATAATGAAATTGTTTTTTAAGTAAATTTAAAATTTACACGATAATCGGTTAGGAATTTATGACTGCAGAAATGAACGTATTCGAAAATAAATGCGAATAACTTAAATTAAATTACGATCGTAGAAATATGGATCGAAATAATGTCAGTTTCCTCTGATTTTTCCAAGGAACGATACGCCTTTCGCCTTTTCAAAACTAAACAGATCTCTTAAAGAGATCTATAGGTACCATTTCTTCGACCACCCACGCGATCGACATAAATTCTTTCTCGTCCGCGAATTCGTGTAACGAGGATAAATGGAAAAATTCTACTACCGAAACGAGCTGATAATCGCAAGAAATGGTCCGTGGTACACAGGAAGGCGAGCACGTATCTCGAGCCATATTGGTTTGAACGGCAGTTTACGCGCGTCGCTTTTTGCGATTAAGGTCATTACCTGAACCTGCTCCCATGCGACTACGCTACAACAGGTATGTAGGAACATGTGTGCCACCATTAATAACTACACGTCGACACTTGCGTTTCTTTGATCGTCGCCAGACCGTTTCTTCAGGCTGGCTCTACGTGTCGCACCAACCACGCCACGAGTTATTTCGATAACAGGAGGATGGCGTCGTGTTTTTTCGACAGTCTCTACCACTATACAGAACTTCGTTACGGATAACGTCCACGAGAACACGCCTGTTCCTCTCTACCTCTGACAATAAAAAGATTCCCTCGTTCGAGAGAGAAATTACCGCGTTCCCGTTAACCGATCGGATATACCGATCGGAGCCATAGTTACGGCGCTCACCTGCGGTCGCCGTCACTTTTAACATCGTTTCTTTCTATTCCGTTCCTCTCGTTTTTCCTCCTCCTTATTTCGCCCGCGGGAACGATCGTTAACGCGTCCATCTCGAGAGGATCGCGTTGCATCCATAAAACACGAAACGTCGCGTAACACGTTCGATCTTACGTTACAGCCTGTCGTTCCTCATTTTGCTCGCTCTAGGAAACGTTATCGCGGTTCTGCGCTCGTTTCTATTGCAAAGAGGTGTTTCGATAGGATACAGGAAATCGAGAGACGTTTAACGAAGTTAATTGGCTGGCAGAGAGAGAGAAGAAATGAGCGTTGTTTAAAGAAAAAGATAGCAAGTATGAAAAGTAATCGTGTGTACAGCCATGATATTCTTGCAAGAAAGTGGAAGCTTGTGAAATCGACGGTTATTTATGAGAGGTGTTTTTTTCTCACAGTTTTTCTCTCCTTTTCTTCTCATTATTCGTTTGCACCGTTGGCCACGGGAGGCACATCGATTTCGAGGTCGCTCGCTAATTATCGCCGCGTTGAACTCTCCGAGCTGCGTTAGACGATCTACCATATGGCGTATTTGCTACTTAACTTAGAGACACCCTGTACACATTATGTACAATATCTCATTTCGTAATGTGTAAAATTACAAAAAACCGTCTTTACACGTAATACGTTGGCCAATAGCGATCGTTAACTCGTAGCATAATCGAACAGAGAGTGATAGAGAAAGAGAGAGAGAGAGATGTTTCTTTTAAAAGTCAGCCACGCTACGTGAGCGTTGCAAAAAATTTCACTATCTTATCGAGCCACGTTCTCTTCGAGAGAATTCGTTGTTTCGCTGTGCAGCGCAAAAGTTTCTATATCCTCGCTAATTGCAGCCGCAACGCTATCTCGCCTCTAGAAATATCGGCCAAATGTTACATAATGTAAACACGTAATGCGGATCGTGAACGGAAACCGGCGGCGGCTTAGGCATTCTTTTCTACAGCCGAGAGTGTTTGGTTCGCTTTCGGCAAATCCTCGGATACTTATTCTCGGCTAACTATTTCACGCGGCTGACTAATAAACGTATTCTCGATTTCGCTGCGTGCAGTGTGCAGCCTTCCCCACGTGTTCCATGTTTACGAGCCGTTCACGTGAGCTGCCGCAAGCAATTACATAATCGTTACCTCAGAGGACTGATAAACAATCGTCCTTTCTTCCTGCAAGCAACGAATGGAGGTCTTTCGACGATATTCTCGGAAAAATCCTCCGTTTCGTAGCTTCTCGCCAGATTACACGCAGATTGAAACGTTACCAAGTGTACTGTACAGCGGTAACACGATAGGAAACGTCACGTTCGCGAAGAGACATCGTCTGCTACGAGATTGAACGGGCAGGCACGAATAATATACAGGCACACGTGTCAGAGACGCAGAGATCGAAAAGGTTCGCAAAGTTTCGTGTGCATTTGCATTCACGTAACGAGCAAACGTTTGCGGCGGATGCACGCGCGAAAGTCGCTCTGTGTGGTATACCGATCGCTCGATAAAGCGGCACGTATGCATACGTGTTCGTCGATTAACGAACCGTCAAGTCGCGAGGATGAATTTATGTGAAAGAGGGACAGAGAGAGGCTGACCTATCGCTTGTTACTCACGTTCGATAACGATCGTCTAAACAGAGACACTCTGTCGGCGAGAATTCGGTAAGAACCGTGTGTTCGGTGAAAGTTCGCGAGGTAGAGATCTCTATATACACCTGGTTTCTTCGATCGCGATATCGCGTCTCGTCACGTCGAAAGTTTTACAAACAGAGTGAAAATAATCCCCGTTGTGATCTGTTGCAGGTCTAATGATGGAATCGGAGAAGAAGATCTTCGAGATGATGAACAAGAAGGCGGCCATGTCGAAGTATTGGATGCCGTTGGTATGGGCGACCAATATTATAAACAGAGCCAGGAGAGAAGCCTTGATAACCAGCGACCAAGTAGTGCAAACCCTCCTTGTCGAGCTGAGCGACATCCGGAAGAGGCTTGGCGCGCTCATTGGTTACGACACCGTTTGCGTTCCTCTCGTTTACACTCAGGTGGGTACCGCGATTTTCTGCAAACTGTGTCGCATAGGTCCCGCTAGTGATACTCTGTCAACTCGTTCTGGACATGTGACCCACGTGAATAATCTTGTCATGGATGACAGGGAGAAGGAAAAATTGAGTAGATGGTGTGACACGTTGTGGGTCAACGAGAGATACTCAAAGTGACCTCTTTGGGTCATTCCAGTATGGTTGACAAAAAGATTGAATCGATGGCGTGACACATTATAGGTTGTCGAGTGACACTCCAAGTGACCTGTTTGGGTCATTCCAGTATGGTTGACGAAAAGATTGAATAGACAGTGCGACCCATTGTGGGTCGTCGAGTGACACTCAAAGTGACCTCTTTGGGTCATTCCAGTATGGTTGACAAAAAGATTGAATCGATGGCGTGACCCATTGTGGGTCGTCGAGTGACATTCCAAGTGACCTGTTTGGGTCATTCCAGTATGGTTGACGAAAAGATTGAATAGACGGCGTGACCCATTGTGGGTCATTGAGTGATACTCCAAATGACTCACGTGGATCATTTTGTCAGGGATGACAGGAAAAATTGAGTAGATGGTGTGACCCATTGTGGGTCATCGAGTGACACTCAAAGTAATCTGTTTGGGTCATTCCAGTATGGTTGACGAAAAGATTGAATAGACGGCGTGACCCATTGTGGGTCATCGAGTGATACTCCAAGTGACTCACGTGGATCATTTTGTCAGGGATGACAGGAAAAATTGAGTAGATGGTGTGACCCATTGTGGGTCATCGAGTGATACTCAAAGTAATCTGTTTGGGTCATTTTAGTATGGTTGACAAAAAGATTGAATAGACTCACGTCATTGAATGTGACTCACGTGGATCATTTCATCCTGTATGAGAAAAAAGATTGAATGGTGGGTCACTATATTTTTTTATAACTTTCTACGAAAAGACACGTACGCTTGCCAGATAAAAGGGTTGAAAACTGAAAATTAGAGTAACTTTGGTAAAATCGAACCGTTCCGAACGTGTTAATACTCTACCGAACGAGCCAAGAAATACTTGAAAACGCGAATGTGGTCAAACAGGAGATAACTCGTAAGGCAAACAATACGTCGTTTGTCGGTACGGAATTTGAGAATTCGCTTGGTAATAGATTCTCTCACTTTTCTCTTTGACAAGCGTTACAAAAGTTAAGATTTAATCAAGGAACGGCTGTACATGTTACGCCGTGTTCAATCTCATTCAGGAATCGTTAAGAAGCGGGATAATTGCGCGCGGCGTTTATCGCCATTGAGAAATTCCGTGTGGTTTGCGCGAACGTCTTCATCTCGAGCTGCTTCTCATCATTACCACTTCGTCGCTTCTGATACTGTTGACAGTGTGCACCGCACGCTTGCGTAACTCTTAATTCCTCCTGTTGGCTTCTCTCAACAATAACGCCGTTTTCTCTCGCTATGCACTTCCTCTTGATCAATTCTCATTTCCAACAGAATCTCTCCTTGTCTTCTTCCACTCGTCGAATCTCCCCTTTTTTTCTCTCTCCCCCGTTTCGAGGTTCTTTGGAGAAGAGTTTAAGCGTGTTGTTACGGTGCATTTCTGTTTGATCACCGGTTAAATCGTTCCTCGCTGCAAGAAGTTAACGAGCTTCGAGGTAGTCGCGATCATTAGAAAGTACGTCACCTCGTTGCAACACGATATCATCGATAAAAGGCTCGATGCGTAATTGTGGAGGCCGCGAACAGAGGCTGGAAATCATTCATTTAATCCTCGCCTGGGTAACGTTATCCAGGCTCGTATCGTAAACGTTCGATCACCACGGTTGTTCTTTTATCCGGTTCGAAGGACTTGGCGATTCGTTGCATCAAAACAGTAGCGGCAAGTGAAATAGGTCCGTTCTCGGAAAACACGGTTTCGTAGTCGCAATTAACTCGCACGTATATGTATTGTGCAACGTTAATTGCTCATCAACTAACGTCCCTAATTGTCGACTGCCGTCATTTTCGCTGTATCAAACAGCCCGCTGATGTCTCGACATCTTTGTTCACCCTTTTGATAAATTACCATTTCACGTGTGACATTCGTTCTGCAAAGGGATCCCTCGAAAAATCGACGAATCGACAGAGGTCCGAGGAGCCACAGAAAACCAACTCGTTCGTTGTGCAAGATTGCGTCGCAGGTTACAAAGGACAACGACAGTGTGCGCGTGAAATTCAGCGACGAAGAGGAAAGGCAACGCGTGAAAAGATCGATCGACTTTTTCCTCGAAGGAAAGATCAATTTCCTCGAGCTTCGTTATCGACTATATTTAGATCAATAACAAACGATGGGATAAACCGTTCAATTAGTCAGCGACTCGTTTCTATTCGCTTTGCTCGTGCTCCTCACATAAATTACCACCGGTAACAGCACTCTACCGGTGATTCGTATTAATTTATCAATCGACAAAGAAACGCTTCGAATTCCAAGCAGGAAAATGGAATAGCTGTTTGAAAATTCGTTCCACGAGATTTGTACAGTGGTAATTTATTAACCGTAGACGGTTTCATTACGAAGATTTCGCTAGGTGTATAAACACTTTTGTGAAAATTACCCTGGAATTAGCGACGAGAACGTAGGGAACGTTGAAGAATTAGAGACTCGGGTGTAATTATGTTCTTCTTGGTAGTTTCGTATGGTGAAACAGAAGAACGGACATGGAATAAGTTCATCTTTCACTATACGAATCACGTCTTCGCTCTCTAAGTCGGCATAAAATCGCAAGGTTACGCGCAAACCGGCATGCAGAACCGTATAATGATACGTTTACCTGAAACGCCGTTCGACCTGTATGTTTTGTCCATCCACCATCGGTTACCGCGAACGTTTTGAATAGCAAGTGTCTGCTTACTCGGTGTTTCGTCAATTTGCGAAGACAGAAGAGGCCGGAGAACAGAACGAGAGAGAGCAATTTACCTGGGACGCGACAATGCGCTTTAATTACCAACCAAACTACCTTTGTCTCTCATTTCGTTCGAAACAGCTGTTCAAGCAAGACGTTCAATTGTCGACGACAAATTTTTACGCGGGAACGTAAACATTCCTCAATAGAGGAAATTTGTAGAGTACAGTGTAACCTCAGGTATTCGAAAAATATAATAGAAAATTCTGAAGTAGTAGTGTGAATCGCTCCATAAATCAGGATCTCGTCATTCACTTCATTTCGTCTCAACATAGGCTTTGTATCGTTATCATACAACTTTCAATTTCTATCGTTTTATTCCGTTATCAGTTTTAGTTCAATTTTCGTATTTTATTATCGGTTATTTTCTTACGCCTAATAAAAATTCTGAAATAGTCCTGTGAACTGCTCCAAAAATCAGGATCTCGTCATTCTCTTCACTTCGTCTCGTTATTATATTTCTATAGTTTTATTTCGTTATTACTTAAATTTTCATATTTTACCATCAATTGTTTCCGTCACCATTTTCTCACGCCTAATAAATAAATGAATTTTTACCATAAGCGTACTAATGCACAGCGTTCGGTATTTTTCGCGGTTTTGAGTACTCGTGAAAGATCCAGCAACCTTTCCCCGCGAATACAAAAGTCTCACCGTACATCACGTCCCGTTAATTAATTTCATTGTCAGATTTTTACAAAGGAATGCTTTCGCGTACAAATGGCCGCACGGTGGATGGCGCGTAAGCGAAGAAGGCGATGCACACCGCATGGTCAAGGACGGCAAATGAGTCGCGCGACAATCTCGTCGCGGCGCGACGTCGTCGATGCGGCGGAAATGATTTCGCAGCCAGTTCGACGCGCCTCGCTTCGAGCGTTTCGCTCCACCAACGGATGATCAAAGTTTCCAGATACCCCGTTGTTCTTTTTCCCCTTTTTCACTCCTAACAAGCCTTTTGCATAAACCGTCGTTTCCTGGTGGCCTTCGACGAGGAAAGGCGGTGCTCTTGATGACCTTGATATGATTTCATCCAAACCTGTTCGCTGGCGCGCGTGCACGCGCGTGAAAAAAGAGAAGAAAGAGGACGAAACGATCGATCGAAGGAGAACCACCCGCCAAACTGCTGACCCTGTTTGAAATTGCACACCCTTCTAGAAAAAGATCGGGACATTTTCACCCCACGAGGTTGTTCACATCTACTCTTTCGTCGATTTTTCACATCGTCGTTATTTCCCCTAACGAGAAAACCTCGTTTCATATTTTGCAAGGAAATTAGGTACTCGCGCGTGGCGAAGTTTCGCAAAAGGATTCTCGGTAAAAAGAAACGAAGAAAGTGAGTCTGAGAGAAGAGATATTTATAGCGATGTGCGAGCAACCCACGGTGTGTCTGATGCTACTTGTTTCTTATCGGCACGATCGCTTTTGTCTCTCCGCTCCTCCTCGATCCGCAGAAAGTGTCCAACAATCGTTCCAGGAATCGACAGAAAATGACGCAACCGATTGATGTTCGTCTATAAATTTCTGTCGTTTAATTCACCTGTTCCTCCTCCTCCACCTCTCGCCACCGACAAACCGTTTGATTAACAAACCGTATAACGACGCTGTTTCGTGTTTTTCATTCCTTTTCCTCCTTCCTTTATCGCGAAATTATCCACGCCGTTTAATTTTACTTATCCAATTATTATAATCATCCACCTACGCAATATCGTTTCTCAAGACCGTCGCGATAGTCACGCCGATAATCGAACGAGTTTTCAACATCGCCTCCTTTACGATTCTTCCAGGTAGTTACGCTATCGTTGTACGCGTACTTCTTTTCCGCCCTGCTCGGCAGACAATTCATCGAGCGCACAGACGTCGGTGGTGGAAAATACGAGGAACCGGACATGTATTTCCCGTTTTTCACGGCTCTACAGGTAAGAAAACCACTTCTCGCGAAGCAACGTTAAAAAAACGACCAATCTTCTTTTTACGTATCCATGAAATTCTCGATCGTTTCAGTTCTGTTTCTACGTGGGATGGTTAAAAGTCGCCGAGGTGTTGATCAATCCTTTCGGAGAGGACGACGACGACATCGAGCTGAACTGGTTGATAGATCGTCACATCAAGGTACAATTCCGAAACTTTCTTCTTCTTCCATATTTCGATCGATCGTTCCATCGAATCGGAGAGTCTGATAATTTCTCGTTTCGACGACGCACACGAAACAGGCAGGCTACATGATCGTGGACGAAATGCACGAGGAGCATCCCGAGCTGTTGAAGGATCAGTACTGGGACGAGGTCGTGCCGAAAGATTTACCGTACACGGTGGCCAGCGAGCAGTACAGGCGAGAGGAGCCGAAAGGATCCGCCGAGCATTATAAGGTCAAAGACAGCGACGCTTTGTACGCGAACGTCATGCTCGGCACACAGATACACAACCACGTACAGCATCGCAAGACCCATCAGGATGACATGTACGCCGATTACGTAAGTGAACGTCACGAGATGAACTTGAGAGTCCGGCGATACACCCTGCCTTTGACTATATTTGTCGATTCGACGATCCGACAAGCATCAATGAAAAAGGAAGGATAATTCGATGCTTATGCGCTTTTTTTGTGCATTTTTTTTGCAGGAAAGTGTGGATACTCCATTGGTGGAGCGGAGGAAAAATTGGCTTCAACGACAGATCACCAGAATGGGCTCGGTTCGTAGCTCATCGACTACTTACAGCAGCGGAGGTGGTTTCTTCTCCAGGAATCGACACAACAGCGTTTACAGCAGTCCCGAAACCGGCGGGCTACCGCAGACGAATAATCCTAATTTGAAGATGTCGCTCTACGATAGATTAGTCGGGAGGAAGAGTATTCGAAGTCAAAGAATGGGTCGACAAGGTAAACGATCGATAAAATTGCATTATTCTAGTTCCACGAGGTGGAGATGAATCAAAGGTGAATCTGTCGATGGTAACGTACACCGGCAATAGTGTCAACGTTTCTGAAAACGTGCTCGTCTCGTAATCACGGTTGATTTCCAGGTTGTTTAAACGATAATGGCGCAAACTTACGCAATACTCCCACACAGTGTAACAGTATATCTGGCAGTTTCTGTGAATTAATCTTGCGCGCTGATTGTGCGATACGTTACGCTCGGCGAAGTCATTCAACAGAAAAATTCCTGGAAGTTTATCGAGGGGGGGAGGCAAAAAAGAGCAGCGCAAGAAGATCGATTAATATCGACCTTATTTCCGTTCTTCTTCACTTGACATTCCTCGTCCGATGCGTTCTTGCCGATCCCCGAGACGAGAAAAACTTTCAATGAAAGTCTCGCGAATGTTCGAATGCTTTCCCCACCTAACTCTACTCGCACCAAGTCTACACGTATTATGCAACCGGTAACCTTGTGCAACCTGAACAATTTCCGCAATTGCGAATTGCGCTTCTCGCAAAAAAAAAAAAAGAAAAAACTTTCCACAGACCTTGTGCTTCTTTCTTCGCCTCTCACTCTCCGATCGATCGGTGAGAGAAAAAAAGGAAAAGCCACCGAGCAATTACACATCCTTTCCTCGACTCTCCTTCCATTTCGATCGAAGACACGTTCGTTTCCTCGTTCCTAGCGGTAAAACTGTACCCAACCGTACGAAAATTAGCGTGATCATCGTTAGCCTCGATAATACCCGGTGTCGGCGCCACGGATTAATTTAATCGGTTCGCCTTAATCGAGACACGACCTCGATCACACTGTCACGGAGCTCTCTAATTCCTCTTGGTTCTCTCTATCCGTAGCCACCATGACGAAGCTGAACTCGGTGCCAGTTTCTCTGAAGAATCGACCCCGCATACCGACGCCGGACGTGACGAAAGAGGTGGTCGACCGTGAACAGAGACTCGCTCTATCCGCGACGAACGCGGCCAACATCGGCGCAGGTGTCGTCGGTGTGATACCAGCGAACGGACATTATCCAACGGACCTACCCGTGGTGCAGGTCGTGCTTTCACCTATTCAAGAGACAGAAGGCACTCCTGCGCAAGGAAAATCCGGCGCGGCAGCCTTGGCGCAGGCTGTACTGTCGCCAACTTTAACCAGCGCTGGTTTAGTCGCTCCTGTCACCCTGACACCGGTCACCATGAGTCAGTTGACGCAATTAGGCCTGGTGACGACAACCTCGGCCTCCATGATCAAGCCACCGAACCACATCAACGGTGTACAAGCTACGTTAACCGAGGTGAACAGCAGCGAGGAGGAAGGTTCTGGTAGTGGAAGCAGCAGGAGCGGCAGTATCGCGGGACAGGAAGAACGTTCCACACCTTTGATCAGTCAAGACAGAAGCACACCTCTTATCGGGGAGAACGCTAGTACTTTGGGTAGCAACGGTAGCTCGCCGATTTTCGATAGTTACAGCGATCGTTCTCCAATCCTGATGAATCCTGAGAAATTAGGTTACGTAGTCACTACCGTACCTACTATGCAGGATAACAAGACGGGAACAGATCCACGTGGCAGAAGATCAGCTTCTCTACCTGGACCACCTGTTGCACAGTGCAGAGAAGACAGGAGTATGTCTCTCCCTCAATCACCGGGTCTTCAACCGAGGGAGAATCGTGCTGCTTCGGTGTCACACGGTCACGAACCACCTAACATAGACAGGCTAATGGTACACGCCAACAGGGACCTTAGACCAAGGACCAACAGTATAGGCCACGATCTCTGTAGACCTAATCATCGTATGCAGGATAACTCGAGGAAGATCAGCAGCGTTTCTTGTACCAACGCCTCGTTGTCTAGCGGATTAGGTACTACTACACCTGCTGCTTCTAACATAATGCCAACAACAGCACCGGGAGCGGGCAGCAAGAGAGGAGAGGTGTACGTTTGACGCGTGAACCTATAGACATTGTCGTAAAATTCACATGGACGAGTCTGTCGCACTTGCCTGAAATCCAAATTCCGTCCATTATTGTGCGATCATCTGGGTCGGTGCGTAGCTTTCGTACTGCGCGGTGAGAGTTAGGAAGTAATTTTCGCGCGAACCGACGGCGATGTACATTTCTTTTTTCTTTTATCGAACGATCGTGTCGCCGTGTTGTAAATACGATCTTAACTTATGAGGAACTTGGATCGACGAGGTAGCTAATTACGAGATGTGAATTTGCCACTGATAGAGTGAGAGTCAGACTGCGTGGAACTGTGTACCGCATACTAATCGTTCCGTGATCGTATGCGTTCGTGGCAACGACAGAGATCGGGAACCGAGATTCACCGATTTCTTCTTCGCAGAAATCGCTAGAAGTCGCTTCTCTCTCCCTTTTTTCTTTCTATCGGACGTGCAATAATGCGGCAGCGACGAAACCGACGCGTAATCGACAATCACGAAAGCAGCGTGTCGCTCTCGCGTTCTTAGGATAGAGAAACTGTACCGTACACGCGACACGTGGAAGAAAGGAGCAGATGTCGCGGAATACATTACCATAGAGACACCTTGTATACAAGAGGATACATCGTGCAAGCTGCACTTTGGCTATGTTGTAACATTGTGATACGAACTGTATTTTTTTCTACGACACGCGCAACATTTCAGAAGAAGAAGTGTTACGTTTGTTCTCTTCTTCTTCTTCTTCTTCCTCTTCTTGTAAATATAGCCGATCTTGTCGCGAGACGCAACAAGACTCGTCGTTTTCGCGCCTCTCGAGAGCCAGGTGCGAGGATTTTCTCGCTCACCTGCGCCGACTACGTATTTAATATTCGACGCGGTAAATAGGAATACTGTACAGGGAACTCGATGTTTACTGTAACGCGGGAATGGCACGAAACGCGCGTTCGTTCGGAGCAGAGGGAAACGACGGGCGCATACGGTACGTACGAGCACGCGAAGTTTGCCATATTTGCCATACTCGGAGAGACACTTCGCGTAGAAAATTGCGTGCAGACGGGAGGAATTGCGATTCTTCTTTAAGTTTCGACCTATAACGACGCGACATTTTACCGTTTATTATTCCATAACTGTTAGGGACTGTTAAGTTAGTTAGTGGAACGCTCATGGACTTGTGTGAGTGTGCGCGTAGAGCAAGTGCGATTCAACGTGCTGGATCATTTAAAAAATGAATATTCCAACATTTCATTTTTCATTGAGTTTATTTCGTTTCTTTTGTATTTTACAAGTGCGCTTGCCTCTTATCAGTCGCGTGTTCCATTTCCGCGCCATTTTTTCAAACGCGCAGCAAGCTCAAGTCTAACTTGTTTTGTTTTTGTTCTTTTTTTTTTTATTAAGAACTCGACGTTGATAGACCACTTTAGTTGTAAGTAATCGAAAGATGGGTGTACATGGGAGAAATCGAGCTGGCGAACGAGCCTAACGCACCTGTACATAGTAGAGAAATTAAGTTAAGATTATTTTTGGTGTATGAGATTATGAACCAGCTCAAGGGTATACTTGATGCAAATCGCGAGCATCGTTTTAGTTATCGTTCACTTTCGCGAGGTAGCCTGAAGTGCAAACTATGTAAATACACGGGCGTACTTTTCGATCGACCTTTTTGCTATACAGTTTCGTCGTAATTTAAACGAACATTTAATTTAACAATACCGATATTGTCTATTTCGTGGACAAAGAAACGTTCTGCTATGTGTATTCTCTCGTTGATATCCGGGAGTCGATAAATCATGGTTACTGGCGGTTTGGAAAAAAAAGAGGAAAGAGAGAAAAAGAACAGTTGACCATGAATAGGTATGTTTATATAAGCGTGCAAGCGTTTTTGTTAAGATTTGAACGTTGTTGATACGGAGAAAAAATGCTGTCGAGCAAGATTATACACGCGCTCGTTAAAAAGTTTCAACTGGAATGCGCTCTGTGCTACGAATAGAAGGTAAAAGTAGAGCGTTTTCATCGTCCCGACGAGCATTCGTTCGTTTATTACTCAAATGTACCACGTCCATGGACTTCGAACAAAATAGGGGCGCAATCCGGAGTTGTAGATATTTAACCCACAGTATTTGTATATATATATATGTATATCACATCCCGCTCTCGTTATGATATCTCCGATCTGGGACTTCCTTTGAGCTACATTGGTAGAAGAATTGTTTCGGTGCCCGAGTCGCGTCAGCGTGATGTAAACGGATCACATGTAAGAATAGTAACACATTATTCTTATTATCTATATTCTGCAATACAAAAATAAACGTTTACAAAAGCACCGATTCGTTGCTTTCATTGTGGACCGGTTTGAAAATTCCTGATATCCTTGGCAGTGGAGCACTCCGAAGGAAACCTAAGATTTCCTGGCACTTTGCACGGAAAAAATATTGGAAATTTTCAAAATTCATTTTTTTTTATTTGTAT
>NW_017100272.1:8454-17667 GCF_001263275.1 Habropoda laboriosa | reverse complement strand
TCATTTTAGAAAATTTGTATCGTGTCGTGCCTTCCATTTCTACACTACTTATGACTATATTAAATAATAAGTGAATAAATATATTAAAAATTCATTTTTTAAATTCGTATTGTGTCGTGTCTTCTGTTTTTATAGTCACCTAACTAAAAATTCATTTCTTTATTTATGTCGTGCCGTGATTTCTATTTCTATATGTACTACTTATGAATATACTAAATAATAAATAAATATATGTACTAAAAATTCATTTTTTTTTTAACTTGTATTGTGTCGTGTCTTCCATTTCTATACTACTTATGAATATATTAAATAATAAGTCGATAAATATACTAAAACTTCATTTTCTTGTTCATGTTGGGTCGTGTCTTCTATTTCTATTCTAACGAGAGAACGCACCCAACTAATTTTATTAATTATGTCGTGTCCTGTCTTCTATTTCTATTTTAAGGAGGCAATCAATTTTAACGAACTTGCATTAAAAATATTTACATCCCTTCAACTCGGCTCTGCCAAGATTAAATCCCGAGCGCGCCGCTGATCCTTGGGATCCACGAACCCGGTCAAATTTCTACAAATGACTAAATAAAAGTTTGCTTCCCAACTGGCATCTATACATATAATAGTTATTACTGTTAAGACTTCCGGGTGTACGCTGTGTCCTTACGCAGGAAACACTCGGAAAATATTCAAACCTCCCTGCATCTCCGATGAATTTCTAAAAATACTCAGATCGTAACTCCTTCTCTATTATTATCCTCGAATTCCTCGTTACTTCTCGGCAAGTGTAATCCTCGCGGTTCCATCAGGAATTCCTCCTAACAGAATTTTACTCCTAGGATCATCTAGGTGTCCTTATGAAACTCTTATTGCCCGGCAACAAGCGTCGTTTGCAATGCAAATATCGTAATGTTACATTATGAATGAAAGATTTCTCAGTGGTGGAGTGATTCTCTTGCCGCATGGGAGCCTGGTTTTCACCGGTGACGCGCATCCATAGTGGGACACCCCGTGGTGGGGTGCTATTACCTAGTTGAACGTTCGTCACTTTCGCTCGGTCAGCCGTACAATCTGCTTCGTTATGTTTTTTTTTCCACCTTTTCTGATCATTTTCGTTTCCTATTTTCATTCTTTACGCTCGTATGCATACCTCACGAATGCATCCTTGGATGCAATTTTATGCGTCGTTTTGCTTCCAGTTTCACTCTCTGCCTCCACTTAAACGCTCGAGAAAAAGCGTACGCTTGGAATAGCGAGGATGTTAGAAAGGACTAAATAGAGGATTGAAATTACAAAGAGAAATGAAGATCGAAGATATAGTTTAATTGATACACTTTAGATTTTAGTTCGTGTTCCCTTTATCAGACTGAACGGATGAAAATTCTTATTGGAATAAATCAATTGAAGTTCGAGACTATGGAACGTTCGAAGGAGTGGCTTCTCCTCTTTCTCCACTGTGATTAGAAACTTCGTATCGTTTAAAACGAGTAGGCAGTGCGGAGCGTTCTAATTGAGGATCATGCAGAGCAGGAGTATCTCTCTGACGTTTCCCTGAAGCGGCACGATTCAAGAGAACAGATCATGCTCGAGTGGATTAAGCTAGCCAGAGGAATTATGTTCGCCACTTCCAAGACACGCCCATGCTGTCCGTCCTCGGTGTACGTATTCGTCGCTGGGCAATTTCTCGAATCGCTTCCAGCGAGAAAACGCTGCTCTACAAGATGCTCCTGTTCGTTTCTGCGACGTGTCCATGATTTTCATTGGCTGTCACTTGGTGTCGAACAAATGGGAGAGGCTCGAGCGTATAACGTCTGTGCGAAATTTGTTGAACGTGCGGGAAATGTGGTTTCAATCTCCTTCTTATAGAATAAATGGGCTCTGATATACTTGGAATCGCTTCGATACTTGAAACTCTTGGAAATCTTGAGTCTTTAAATAAACTTGGTGAGTTTTCAGTATCTTACGAGGATTTTGAATGCCTCTGCGTAAGCAGTGTCACTGACATAAAATATCAAGGATGTTAAATACTCGTCGAGTTTTCAGGACCTCCAAAATTTGATTTCAAAATTCTCAAGACTTCCAAGATTTGAAGGACTATCGAGACTCACGCATAAGAGATTTTCAAGATCTACGAAAATTCGTGAAGAGACTTTCGAAACCTATCGAAATTCACATATGAGAATTGAATATTCAGCAAATTTTCAAGATCCTTCAAAACTCTCAAGACCTATCGGAACTTTCACGACTGAAGACCCATCAAGTCTCAAGATCCAAGGCTCCCAAGACTTTCAAGAGATGTAACTATCGAATTAGTCTCGGGGTGTTTCAAATCTCCACAGCGTAAAAAACCTTCGAATCCCCTCTAAATTGAGATTCAAACGCCCATCGCTACTTAGACGCGATTCTCTCCTTCGTATCCCCTGGAAAGAAAACCGCCGTACAATCGTCACGCCGGTTCGTTTCGCGAAATCGCATTCGAGGCACATTGCACCGCGTATCAGCGCGCGATTCACGTCTCGGCGTAGTAATAAATCATTACGCGTCTCGCGGATTATCGGATTGGCTGCGTGATGGGTGGCAGACGGCCTCTTATCAGCGACAGCATGTGTTTGCACTCAGCTATGCCGCGAAGCCTTTTCTTTCGCCCAACCACCGAGCCTAGGCTGCCTCTCCTCCACCTTGGTTTCCTCCGTTTGCTTCTGTTTCACCTCTCTAGAACCTCGTCGCTACCGTGTGACGGTGGATCACGCGAACGTCAGGCCGCGTTTTCACGCGTACGAAAGGTGATTTCACCCGGCGGGGCCGCGAAATCCGGTTTCAACCGCGATATTGTGAACGTTAATGATGATCGACGCGCCTGATAACGATAAAGAGGACGCACGCTATCGTTCACCGTGAGTATACGAAACGAGCAGGATTCGGCTCTCTGTCGCGTTCGCCAATGCGGTAAAAAGTCCGCGCTATAAAGCGTGATTGAGAGCAGCACGGCTCCCAGATAGCGGAAACAAATTGGGAGACACGTTTATCGGTGTACGGTTCGAGATAAAACCAAGCTCTTTACGGGACGTTTTACGACATTTCTCGGTATACGTCACTGTCCTAAGGAAGATACTTTGCCGCGCATCCCGATACGTCGCTCTCGTCCTTTATCTTCTTTATTAACGACATTCTGATGTACGAAAATGATTGCCAATCGTACCGGGTAGATTCGTTCCAACCAGTCGTTAATAACACACGTGTAATATTTCACTGTGTAACGTTTAACCATGTTTCAACGTTCCAACGACGCGACGTTGAAAACGGAAGACGATCTTTTCGGAAAATTTTCTCGTGTTTGCCGATGGATGTTTCCGACGAACAAAGTAACTTGGAGGATTATCGTTCCATTAGGCGTGTAATCAGCGAGGAAAGGAGGCGAAAAGGGACGGCACGAGGTGAGAATCGTGTGTCGCCATGTGCCGTGTTGGCGCGTGGGTCGGCGATTGCAAGGCGACTCGGTCTCGCGAGTTAACGATTTCCAACGACGACGACGAGGTACGAACTCGCACGAGAGCGGAGCCGCGAGGATTTCACGGATGTCGCGACTGCCGCGAGTGGGTGGACCGTAGAAAGCGGAATAACGCGACATTAAGCCACCCCCGGGGGGAACCGCGTGCCGGCAAATTTTCGAGTAAACCAACACTTAACCATTATCTGGCTACCAGACGATAAAGATAATCTCCTCTACTCGTGCTACGTGACATTTACACACCGTCCACTGCTGCCATCATGCTGCCTACATGCGGCTTTCGTGTTTCGGTGTTGTCTAAGGATAGGAAGGTACTTAGGAGTGTTGGGTTGTTGATGGGTTTAGTGGAAAATTCGAAAATTAATAATTTCTCTCAAACTTACTTTCGCAAGCTTTCTGATTCTCTGCATTCTCGCTTTGGACTCCGATTTTTAGTAATATTCGGTGGACAAGAGCCATCTGATCTGCGCGAGAATAATTGGGCTATCATGAGTAATTTGGATGATGTGGAATACCAATTCTTTATTCAGGTGATTTGAGTAATTTAAATATTCAAAGGAATAGTTGATAATTTGAATAATTCGGGTAATTCGAATATTCCAAGTGTTCGAATTTCAGATCGCGCCGAATATAATAATTTCGCAAATATTCGAATTACAGCTCCCCTATTCAAATTTAACCCTTCGTTCACCCCCCCCAATCTCAACCACTTTCCTTTCGCAGTAATTCACGCAACAATCTCCCAGAAACTAAACATTGGCACGAAAATCCTATCACTCACATACACCGCAAACATCGAATAGACCTTCATTTCCCTGCGCTCTGACGTAATTTCTCTAACCTCCGTCGCATTATTACGCAATTCAGAAGAAGTTATCTCACTTCGTATGCAAAACCGTGAGCGTCGATTCCTGTCCATAAAATCGTCGTAAGAAGCAACAACGATCGATGGAATAGGATCTGTTAGGATCGTTCGGAAGGATGGACAGGAGAATGAAAGGGTCCACGAGGCTGGTAGAACGATCTGCCGACCACGATGACGATGGGGACGTCGACGGTGGGCGTGGGAATCGTAGAAACTGCGAGGGCACGCTTCCACCTCTTCCAACTCTTTTCTTAGACCGATTCCGTTTCACTTGCGTCGATTCATCGTGAATCCTCCTCGAACCATGATCCAAACGACGATTGCTCGTGCCACGATCGACGCCCTCGACATCGTCTTCGTCTTCTGCTTTTCCAACCTCATCCAGCCCTTTCCGCGATCTACCGTCTCGTTATTGCACGTGAAATTCGAGACTCCAGCCGTAAAAGCGTATCTTGGAAACTGCAACGCAGGATCCTCTTCGGCTGATCGTTTTTCATGTTCAGCCGTGAATTTTCTTTCTCCACAGTATCCCTACTACGGTTTAATCCGGAGGATCTGTTTTGCCTACGATCGACGCCTACGCTATACACAGCCAGAGGATTGTTCCGAGCTATTTGACGGATCGTTTCAGCCTGGTTGCCGCGCTGTCTGGCACAGGACGAATTGTCCCTTTCCAATAGTTGTGTCTCGATCCCGACGTCGAAGTCGATCGAAATTGATTCGAATTGAGGAACGTGATCCAGGAGAAAGTTTCTGCCATTCCAGCTGACTTTGTTTCAAATCGATCCAATTTTCTAATCGTTCTCTACCGGCTATCCGGGATGGAATTTTTCGAGCTGCACGGAGAACGACGCCAATTAACATACGGCGAATGGTCGCGAGGCTGGCAGGTGGGCAACCAGAATGGATTCGTTTCGTAACCGGGAACAATAGCCAGCGTTTGGGCGTTTAACTTGGCATTATAGTGGTTCATAAAGTATCCGGATGCCCTCTCCTATTCTCTCTTATTCAGGTGACACGTATGTATGTATATACCAACTGTACTCCGGTCTATTCGAATATTCCAACATAGAGAATTGTGTTAAAACGAAATTAAGGATCTTCCAACAATACATCACGCTACTTCCCGGTAAGATTCGAACAATAACTTTTCCCCCGATAAGAACGGCGAAACCGGCATGGAAACAGAAAGGGGTTCCGCTCGAGAAGAAAATCCTCCCGGGTGTAGGGAGAGATATTTGATCTGTTGATGTGCTCGGTTCGTAAATCTTCCAGTTGTTCTCAGGCTAGCGGGGGAAGAAGAGGCTGGTGGTTCGCCACCGACGATAAATGGACCGGACGAATGTACCGATCTTTTACAGATGTACACCCTTGCTGTAAAGCCCTAGAGCGAACGGTGGTACCCTACACCTTGGGCCCTCTCTACGTGTCCTGCGTGCGAGGTCGTATAATCGCGCTGGTCGCGACGTGTTCGGTTGATTCACGACACCCCGGAAGCGCGGTGACTGCGCGATACGAAATGCCACGACGCTAGACAGTCGGCATCTCCGTGCCTCCTATAAGACCCCATGAATCACTGACAACAAAGCGACTGTTCGAGCATTAAACGCTTCCTCTCTCCTCCTCCTCCCTCTATGCTCGAGGCTTTTCCTAACCGTTTCGCCCCTCAATTGTTACGTGTTTTAAACGATTCCGAGGAGAGTACATTAGTCTCGCGCCATCTTTCCACCGACCTCTCCCTAGAT
Organism: Habropoda laboriosa; assembly: GCF_001263275.1. Lineage (NCBI taxonomy): Eukaryota > Metazoa > Arthropoda > Insecta > Hymenoptera > Apidae > Habropoda > Habropoda laboriosa. The sequence goes on along the minus strand of NW_017100272.1, from coordinate 11,552 downwards.
ATTCGCGGTATAGTAGAAACGGTACGTACGTGACGAAATCCATCCAGCCGTATTTGGCTACCGAGGAAACCTTTGCAACGTCGTGGAACTTCTGATTAGCACACGGGTCACACGAGGAACTGTGTCAAACGGATGGAAGAAGCGACGGCGCCAACGAACGAGTATACTGTAATTTTCAGCAATTTTCACCCGTGGAAAAGTGTGTATAATGTGATAATACGAAATTGTTACGGGGAAGGCAGACGAGATTGGTGTAATTTGTGTAGGATCGCGAGCATTTTTGCCTTCGCTCGTTCGTTTCTTGAGAAATAAAAGTTTCTTGGCAATAAAAGCTCAGGTAGGGAACATACCCTCTCCGCGAGGAAAACCCAGGTGTGTGTGTGTGTGTGGGAGTGTGAATGTCGAGGAGAGGGTGCGCGTTTTAAAAAGGAGAGGAGCGTGTGGGATAAGATTTGGAGGCGAGGAGACTTTGTGCTGATAGCGTGGAAAGAAAGATTGCGCGAGGAGAATTCAGAGAATTTATAGTTAACGCAGACAAATCCCACATTTATACCTATTCAGGTATCATCCAAGGGTATCTACATACACGCACTTGTCTTTACGTAAAAATCTTCGTCACTCGAAGAACAAAGGCACCAAGATGCTCTATATTTAAAATCTACGCAACGATAATACCTCCAATTTCCATCCACCTTCTCGAGTTAGATATTCATCGTGGAAATGATCCGATTACCCTCAGACTCGAACGACTACAGCGATATACCCTGGACGCGGTATTCCGGAAATGGTTGAAGAACAGGGCGAAGATATCGGTGTTCGAACAGCGAAGAGCTGCGGCTATCTAAGAACGAACTACGCTGCTTATCGCCTCTATTCACGGAACCACAATAATCATACGGTTGCGAGGCGCTCGAGAATCCCCGTGGAAGCGTTTGGTCGCGGTCGTGGCAGCGGCGTTGTAACGAGATGGCGAAAAAAGAAGAGGAAGGGAGGCAGGAACGTATGTCGCGCGTACCAGAACCTCCCTGGTCCCCGTGGCAACATCTGTCAACCGGGTATATATACCTGACAGGCCGATAAACTGGCTGACGGAGTCACGGACCCGCCTTGCATTATGCAACCGAGGCGCGCCGAGCTTTTCTTTTCAAGGTGTTCAGGAGAGCCAGCCAGCCAGGCGAGCCTGAGCTGTGAGCAACACACGAAGAGAGAGAGCAAGGTATGCCAACAGGACCGGCCCTTTCGTACCTTCTACCACCTGCGGCTAACAGAGGGCCATACCGAGAATATTATTATCCGGGTGCAGCCACCGCGACCGAGTGAGATCGCTCATCTTTACATCGTCTTCTCACCTTCTTCTACTTCGCTGTTTTAATTCATTGTTCTAGCTTGGTGCAGTGTTGTTTGTTTGTTGAGTTTTGGCAATTTACGATTGGACGACAATAGAGAATGTTTGATACAGTGAAACACAGTGTTCGTCAGATATGCGACGATGGAGGAGACGATCTCTGCGCGATCGGCAATTGAGACTCGTGCAACGCGGAAAACGAAAGAAAGGGTGTCCGCTGAAACCATGCGCCATCGGCCGATTATCGATGGCACACTTATTGAAAATTAGAAAGAACAGAAAACGCCTAAACGATAAGTGAGCTCACGGAATACAGTATATTCTCCACAAGTGTCTGACCGCAAGGAAGCTAAACCTGACACTTGTAGAGATTAATTTAATTTCATAATATATCGCTTTAGCGAGCCACCGTTTGGTTGCCAATTGTTTATCACATAGAGTCGGCCTACCTCCACGTAAAAAAAAAAAATGTAGGGTCGATTCCACAAGTGTCAGTAAAATGTAGGGTCGATAGCAGCAGAAAAGCTGCTAAACAATTAGAATTAAATGTAACGATAGAAATTATTGCAATAATGCGTAATGCAATTGAAAAATCGCAGAAAAGTCTGATACAAATGTTTGAAAAGTAAAATATATAAGATGAGATACAGTATCTTACCACGTAATGTAACTTTTTATTGTGTAACATATTAAAAACACTGTTTGGGAAAAATTTGTCACAGAATTGCATTTCTTATTTAATCTTCCTTTACTGCTACTTCTTGTGAAATTTTATATCAGAAAATTGAAGAAATTCTTCTTTGTGTTTCGTAGGCAATTGACCGATCGATGTTAAAATTTCATGTTAAATGGAACTTTCATATCTACCATAGAATCTGAATAATTTTTCAAGGTATTTTATTAAGAAACGCGCACATAGTGTTCAATTTTCTATCTTAGAATTAACTTACTTTATCTTACAAACTACTTAAAGTTCAAACTTTCAACTGTGTGTGAGAATCAGAGTGTCGACGGGTACGCGTAGTTCTTAGCTTGGTATCCTTTTGCAAAAGTGAGAATTTTCTTTGGAAAAGGATACCAATTACCAGGTCCCACCACGAGGAGGTGACTACGCAAGGGACCCGACAAAAACACATGCCCTACTGGCAGCTCTCTATCTTCAGAGATACGCGATTCTCATTCGTAGCAAAGGAAATAGATACTTTTATCAAAAAGAGTGTCTTGTATTTCACTTTAAATCGCAACTCTAATCATTTTCTCATTCCCAATGCAATATTTAAACTCTAAAAATTTCGTACTCTTCCTTAATAAGATGTTGAAAATGTAGATGGTATTTTATTAATTATGCTACGAATGAGTCGCGTATCTCTGTAAGAGAGCGCGCACATGGTATTCAATACAATTTTTCTATCTTAGAATTAGTTGCTTTATTTGATAAATTATTTAAAGTTAAAACGCACGCGTCCCACGACGTCCATCGGCGGATGAATAGAATATTTTCTATTGTCTTATGCTAACTTATTTTATCTTACGAACTACTTAAAGTTAAGACACTCGTTCACGCTCACTTCATACTCGGTACAGTTTTCGATCTTAGAATTAATTAAAGCTAACATGCGATAAAAAGGTACATTTTTCAAACATACAATGAAGCTCTGTAAGAAAAGTATATTATTAAATTGCAATAGGAGGATAAATTGTTAGGATATCTTTATTATATATAATCGTAGCAATGGAATACCTAATTAAACCT
>NW_017100272.1:0-3938 GCF_001263275.1 Habropoda laboriosa | reverse complement strand
GGACGTCGACGGTGGGCGTGGGAATCGTAGAAACTGCGAGGGCACGCTTCCACCTCTTCCAACTCTTTTCTTAGACCGATTCCGTTTCACTTGCGTCGATTCATCGTGAATCCTCCTCGAACCATGATCCAAACGACGATTGCTCGTGCCACGATCGACGCCCTCGACATCGTCTTCGTCTTCTGCTTTTCCAACCTCATCCAGCCCTTTCCGCGATCTACCGTCTCGTTATTGCACGTGAAATTCGAGACTCCAGCCGTAAAAGCGTATCTTGGAAACTGCAACGCAGGATCCTCTTCGGCTGATCGTTTTTCATGTTCAGCCGTGAATTTTCTTTCTCCACAGTATCCCTACTACGGTTTAATCCGGAGGATCTGTTTTGCCTACGATCGACGCCTACGCTATACACAGCCAGAGGATTGTTCCGAGCTATTTGACGGATCGTTTCAGCCTGGTTGCCGCGCTGTCTGGCACAGGACGAATTGGCCCTTTCCAATAGTTGTGTCTCGATCCCGACGTCGAAGTCGATCGAAATTGATTCGAATTGAGGAACGTGATCCAGGAGAAAGTTTCTGCCATTCCAGCTGACTTTGTTTCAAATCGATCCAATTTTCTAATCGTTCTCTACCGGCTATCCGGGATGGAATTTTTCGAGCTGCACGGAGAACGACGCCAATTAACATACGGCGAATGGTCGCGAGGCTGGCAGGTGGGCAACCAGAATGGATTCGTTTCGTAACCGGGAACAATAGCCAGCGTTTGGGCGTTTAACTTGGCATTATAGTGGTTCATAAAGTATCCGGATGCCCTCTCCTATTCTCTCTTATTCAGGTGACACGTATGTATGTATATACCAACTGTACTCCGGTCTATTCGAATATTCCAACATAGAGAATTGTGTTAAAACGAAATTAAGGATCTTCCAACAATACATCACGCTACTTCCCGGTAAGATTCGAACAATAACTTTTCCCCCGATAAGAACGGCGAAACCGGCATGGAAACAGAAAGGGGTTCCGCTCGAGAAGAAAATCCTCCCGGGTGTAGGGAGAGATATTTGATCTGTTGATGTGCTCGGTTCGTAAATCTTCCAGTTGTTCTCAGGCTAGCGGGGGAAGAAGAGGCTGGTGGTTCGCCACCGACGATAAATGGACCGGACGAATGTACCGATCTTTTACAGATGTACACCCTTGCTGTAAAGCCCTAGAGCGAACGGTGGTACCCTACACCTTGGGCCCTCTCTACGTGTCCTGCGTGCGAGGTCGTATAATCGCGCTGGTCGCGACGTGTTCGGTTGATTCACGACACCCCGGAAGCGCGGTGACTGCGCGATACGAAATGCCACGACGCTAGACAGTCGGCATCTCCGTGCCTCCTATAAGACCCCATGAATCACTGACAACAAAGCGACTGTTCGAGCATTAAACGCTTCCTCTCTCCTCCTCCTCCCTCTATGCTCGAGGCTTTTCCTAACCGTTTCGCCCCTCAATTGTTACGTGTTTTAAACGATTCCGAGGAGAGTACATTAGTCTCGCGCCATCTTTCCACCGACCTCTCCCTAGATATTCGCGGTATAGTAGAAACGGTACGTACGTGACGAAATCCATCCAGCCGTATTTGGCTACCGAGGAAACCTTTGCAACGTCGTGGAACTTCTGATTAGCACACGGGTCACACGAGGAACTGTGTCAAACGGATGGAAGAAGCGACGGCGCCAACGAACGAGTATACTGTAATTTTCAGCAATTTTCACCCGTGGAAAAGTGTGTATAATGTGATAATACGAAATTGTTACGGGGAAGGCAGACGAGATTGGTGTAATTTGTGTAGGATCGCGAGCATTTTTGCCTTCGCTCGTTCGTTTTTTGAGAAATAAACGTTTCTTGGCAATAAAAGCTCAGGTAGGGAACATACCCTCTCCGCGAGGAAAACCCAGGTGTGTGTGTGTGTGTGTGAGTGTGAATGTCGAGGAGAGGGTGCGCGTTTTAAAAAGGAGAGGAGCGTGTGGGGTAAGATTTGGAGGCGAGGAGACTTTGTGCTGATAGCGTGGAAAGAAAGATTGCGCGAGGAGAATTCAGAGAATTTATAGTTAACGCAGACAAATCCCACATTTATACCTATTCAGGTATCATCCAAGGGTATCTACATACACGCACTTGTCTTTACGTAAAAATCTTCGTCACTCGAAGAACAAAGGCACCAAGATGCTCTATATTTAAAATCTACGCAACGATAATACCTCCAATTTCCATCCACCTTCTCGAGTTAGATATTCATCGTGGAAATGATCCGATTACCCTCAGACTCGAACGACTACAGCGATATACCCTGGACGCGGTATTCCGGAAATGGTTGAAGAACAGGGCGAAGATATCGGTGTTCGAACAGCGAAGAGCTGCGGCTATCTAAGAACGAACTACGCTGCTTATCGCCTCTATTCACGGAACCACAATAATCATACGGTTGCGAGGCGCTCGAGAATCCCCGTGGAAGCGTTTGGTCGCGGTCGTGGCAGCGGCGTTGTAACGAGATGGCGAAAAAAGAAGAGGAAGGGAGGCAGGAACGTATGTCGCGCGTACCAGAACCTCCCTGGTCCCCGTGGCAACATCTGTCAACCGGGTATATATACCTGACAGGCCGATAAACTGGCTGACGGAGTCACGGACCCGCCTTGCATTATGCAACCGAGGCGCGCCGAGCTTTTCTTTTCAAGGTGTTCAGGAGAGCCAGCCAGCCAGGCGAGCCTGAGCTGTGAGCAACACACGAAGAGAGAGAGCAAGGTATGCCAACAGGGCCGGCCCTTTCGTACCTTCTACCACCTGCGGCTAACAGAGGGCCATACCGAGAATATTATTATCCGGGTGCAGCCACCGCGACCGAGTGTGATCGCTCATCTTTACATCGTCTTCTCACCTTCTTCTACTTCGCTGTTTTAATTCATTGTCCTAGCTTGGTGCAGTGTTGTTTGTTTGTTGAGTTTTGGCAATTTACGATTGGACGATAATAGAGAATGTTTGATACAGTGAAACACAGTGTTCGTCAGATATGCGACGATGGAGGAGACGATCTCTGCGTGATCGGCAATTGAGACTCGTGCAACGCGGAAAACGAAAGAAAGGGTGTCCGCTGAAACCATGCGCCATCGGCCGATTATCGATGGCACACTTATTGAAAATTAGAAAGAACAGAAAACGCCTAAACGATAAGTGAGCTCACGGAATACAGTATATTCTCCACAAGTGTCTGACCGCAAGGAAGCTAAACCTGACACTTGTAGAGATTAATTTAATTTCATAATATATCGCTTTAGCGAGCCACCGTTTGGTTGCCAATTGTTTATCACATAGAGTCGGCCTACCTCCACGTAAAAAAAAAAAATGTAGGGTCGATTCCACTAGTGACAGTACAAGTGTTACTGTACTTTGTCCAGTTTGATAGGTGGTTTAATTAATTTCGTAGGGATTAAAAATCAGGTTGACCTGTGGTCGTAGATTAAAAATAACCATAGTACAGCTAAATTTATCGTGTTAAATAATTCCTTTTACACGAATGAAAAATGTATTCGACGTTTGTTTGTTATAATATCGTGAAATGTATTATTTGTGCAGTTCTGTGCATTTTCTGTGCAGTTCAACCTAATTTACTAAAATTCACATTGCGAGTCAGTATACTGTAACAAGTAGTAACAAGCAAACGTTGAATAAATTCCTAATTCGTATTAAAAAAATTATTTAACACAATAATTTCAGCTTTATTATGATTATTCTTGATAAATGACCACAGGTCAACTTGATTTTTAATCGTTATAATCTTTAAATTCAGTGTGAGTAGAGAAAATGTGTAATATAATTCATTTCACGATATTAGAACAAACCAACGTTGAATACATTTTTGATTCGTGTAAAAAGAATTATTTAACACGATAAATTTAGCTGTAC